>NC_133617.1:52306334-52503834 GCF_048593235.1 Sminthopsis crassicaudata | reverse complement strand
ACAGCAGGAGTGACCCACCTCCTCAGGGCCTTCCAGATGGCAAGGAGCCAGTGCCCCCTGGCATAAGTCAGAACTCTTCCCTAGCAGGCGGGAGACATATCCAGACAGGGAAGGACAAAACAAATGTTTACTCACAAATGTTAAGACTGAGGCGATTTAGGGGTAGGCAAACGATTGGGAAGCGTGATAAACACTCGCTGCTGGGCACTGAGTTAAGTTCGGAAGGCACTGAGGAGCGAGGCTCCATTCCTGTGGTTTAATAGCTATATGTGATCTCGCGGCAGCTTTATCCCTCTGAGGCCTCGGGCATTGTGTCCTAGGACCTTCCCGTGGTACCCACGAGCTGAGAGTAACAGCGGCGAGCTTGGGAAGGAGCGTGCCCTCTGATCTGGGTGCTCCTCCTGCAGAGGGAGAACTCTGAAGGATGCTCCTGAGCCCTAGGCCGTTCTGGGTCCGGCCGATTGGCGGGCCGCCCCTCCCCCAAGCGCTCTGCGAAAAGTCGCGTGCACTAGCCTACTGGGGCGCGGGGGGCGGGGCGCAGAAATTCTCCCCTGCGCCCACTTCCTAAAGGATGAGAGAGCGGACTGGCTACGAGGCCAGGAGGGAAGGGGCCCCTTCCTCCTCCCCCAGGACCCAGGCTGGGTCGCTACCCCTCCCTTTCCCCGCCCCCCCCAGCAGCTGAGTCTCAGCCTCCTGCATAGGCTGCCCCAGACAGTCCCAGGGGGCTTGGCTGGGGAGCAGGCCACCCATATTTGCATAAGTCAAGCAGGTGGGGCTTCCATCATCCGACCCGCCGGGCGCGAGTCTGGCGGTATAATAAGGGGGGAGGGGAGGGGCGGGGTGAGGCGGAGCCTGGTAGAAGAGGAACTTCTGCGACTGGCGAGAAGGGGCCCTGGAGAAGGGGCCCGGGAACCTGGCTGACAGACCTTCGCCAACTTGGGTGGGTGGAGTGTGGAAAGAGACTTGGACTGGGAGGCAGGACGCCTGACCTCTCGTCCTGCTTTTGCCATTGACTGTGGGACCATGGGAACTCCCCTTACCTCTGAGCCTTCCTTTCCCCATCTGTGAAAAAGTGGGGAGTGAGGTCGTAGCAGCTGATCTCTAACAGAAGTTTGGTGTTTTTTTCTAACTCTTACTACCACGTTCTAAGGTCTCTCCCCTTCCGAGCCTGATATAGTGTGTCAGGGTCCCTCCTCATCCCCCTCAGGATCCCTTATCAAAGTGACTAGCCCAAGGTCAGCTCTGTGGTAAGCAACAACTGGCATTTGACACAGGTCCCCTGATTGCAAATTCTGGGCTCCTTCCACTGCACCTCACAAATTTAGGAGACGGGGATATCTGTCCTCCGAATACAGGGAGAAATTGCTCTGACGATACAAAGTAACTTCAATGGGCTTGTTGTAAGTGTGGCTTCTGCATAACAAAGAATGTGTGACCGCAGAAAATTCTTCCTAAATCCTAAAATATTTTATAACTTCAGACACGAAGAAAGATCTGTAGTTCGCCCAGTGTCCTTAATGAGACAAGTCTTGACCCCACTATCCAGAGCCCCTCCCCCCAGTTATTGCTCAGCCCAAACCATTCTTATATCCTCTTAGGCTTCTCCGTCTGAGATATCCTTACTTCCCAACCACGACTGCCTCCCAAACCTTCCATTTCTCCTATTCATTGCCATTACCCTTCCCTAGACCCTCATTTTTTTCTATCAACCCCAAGCTGCTTCTCAATATGATAAATGCCTTCAAATATTGGGGGGAAAGTCCTGATCTGGAAAAGGCTTTAATTATATTTTGATGACCTGGGGAGAAGTGAGGAAGCAGCAAAGCTTGACCTGAATTGGAACTTCACAACACTGAGATCTGACCAAAAGAACAGTGAGAGGTCTCATAAGACCAAGATCTCCTTTCCCTGGAAATCTAAAATGGAAAGCCAGAGGATCACTGTTCAATGGTGTCTTGAAAGGAATACACAATCACTGGTCAGACTAGATGGCCTCTGATGTCTCTTTCAGCTCTGGAACTAACTATACTATGTGATCTCCAAAGATCCTTCCAGATTTCAGTCTTGAGAGGAAGTATCAGATAGTCTTGGATGTAGAATCAGGGACACATTAATTTTGTGACTATAGGTCTCCTTGAGCCTCAGTTTTTGCATCTGTAAAATGGAGATAGTCATTGTATTCAGTTTAAAGGATTGTTGGGAGGATCCACTAAGAAAATGAGTTAAAAATGTTATAAATTTTACAGCACTGTGAATGTGAGTGAGCAGTGCATCACAGTGAGCAGAATAAAAGCAAGACTTAAAGTCAGGGGTTGAAGTTCAAATCCTGACTGCCTCTTACTACCCATATAACCTTGACAAATCATAGTCTCTCTGGGATTCAGCTTTTGCAACTGCAAAATGAGGGGGTTGGACTAGAAAGCCTCCAAGGGCCCTTCCAAAGACTATTATCTGCTGTGACACACACACACCATACATTCAGTGGCCCAGTCTCACAAGGTTAGTCTCACACACAAAGTAGAGAACGAGTGAATAAACATTTCTTTAGGATTTAATATGCTAAGCACTTTGCAAATATCATCTCATTTGATCCTCTCCACACCCCTGGGATGTTGATACTGCTACTTTTACAAATTTTACAGATGAGGGAACTGAGGCAAACAGGGTAGCTTGTCTAGAGACATACAGCAGGTAAATGGCTGAGTCTAGTTTCAGTATTGTATCCATGGCCCATTAGTTGTTCAGGCAAACAGATTATAGTCCAGAGCCCTGTACAGACACGCAGGGGTTTCTCATTCACTGCCATGTTCAGTTACAAACAAAAAAAAAGCAACCTCACAGCTAGGCATACCTATAGCTCCAAACTTATGCACATACCCAGAGACAATAACTTAATTTGAAACCTTCTTCAGATGTTTTCTCACTTAATCTCCTCTAGCCTCAGTTTCCTCATCTTTGAAATGATGGGGTTCGGACTGGATGATTTCTGAGATCTCTTTCCCTTTGGTAGCCATGTTCTATGATCCTGCCCTTGCCAGCATTCAGAGCTAGTTGGTTATTACCCCCCCTCCTTGCAGTGGGAAGCCCAAACAGCTGTCAGTTACCCCACCCCCCAATGAAAAATGACCAAGCCAGATGGCCCTGAAGGGAGAACCTGGGCTGCCCAAACTGTGGAGGGGAGGGGAGAGCAGCTGCCTCTTTCTGGCAATGGTATGGGTTCCTCTCTGAGATTCAGGGACAGTCCCTGGGGCAAGTACCCAGCTGGAATGAGGACAACACAAAGCATTTGGGATGCCCTGTCTGGCTCATGGGCCATTTACAGCCTGTCTCCCTCTCTCTCAGCTGAGGAATGATGGGAGAAACTGAAAAGGGATGGATGCTGGAGACAGGATTCCATTGATCTAAGAATAGCTGACCCAGGGAGGGCAAACTCAAGGGTGAACTGATAACCCACCTATCACCCACAGAGAGAGCAAACTCCAAGACATATATGGTCATGCACTCACAGAGACACATACACATACACACACAGATTAGCAGACATGTGAAGAAACCCATCGGGATGCAGAGTTTCCTTGGCTACTCATCATATTTGCTACTTAAATAGTAATTAAAGTTTGCAAAGCTCGGTGGTAGTACAGCATTGTTTTACAGATAAGGAAACTGAGGTTTGAGGAGCCTTGTTCTAGGTCATAGAACTTGGAAGTCAGGACCATAAAGAGCCGTGGATTTGGAATCCAAGTCCCAGATCCATTCCTTACTGCTGGAAAGAACTGGACAAATTATTTTTTTTCCTCTCTATACCTCATTCCTTTCATCTATTAAATAGGAAGGTTTAAATAGATTAATTCAAGATTTCTTCCAGCTTTAAAGTTATTGGTCTGAATCTCTTCCATTTCTCGTCTGTAAAATTAAATGATTGGACATATTGATCTCTAAAATCTCTTTGGATTATATATTTTCAGATCTTTATCATGACGCCATATTCCCTCCCCGTAGTAAATAGGGCTGGGCAGAGATCTTAGAGAAGTTCTATATATAGTAACCCCAGCCCCCCTCATTTCATAGAGGAGTAAACAGAAACCTGTGGAATGTTCCTGATTTGTCCCAAGTCACACAATCACACTCAGTGACAGAGCCTAGCCTCACACTCAGACCTGGAGGCAGAATTTTTTCTCTCTCTCAATAGTATTCTATTTTTCCAACTATATGTAAAGATAGTTTTCAACATTCACTTTTTAAAATAAAAATAAAAATGGGGGGGGCAGGGCAATTGAAGTTAAGTGATTTGCCCAAAGTCACACAACTAATAAGTGTTAAATGTCTGAAGCTAAATTTGAACCCAAGTTCTGCTGACTCCAGGATGACTGTTCCATTTAGCTATCCTTCATCATTCATTTTTTAAGTTTTTGAGTTCCAAATTTTTTCTTTCTTCCTCTCTTACCTTCTTAAGATAAGCAATCTTACATAGGTTATACATGTACAATTATTTTAAACATATTTACATATTAGCCATGTTATAAAAGAAAATCAGAACAAAAGGGGAAAATCAAGAGAAAGAAAAAGTAAATAAAAAAGGTGTGTGTGTGGAAATAATATGTTCCAATTCACATTTGATCTCCATAATTCTCTCTCTGGATGCAGATGGCATTTTTCATTGGAATTATTTTAGGTTAAGTCTATCATAGTTAATCATCACACAATCTTGCTATTACTGATACAATGATCTCCTGGTTCTGCTCACTTCACTCAGCATCAGGTCATGTAAATCTTTCCAGGCTTTTCTGAAATCTGCCTGCTCATTATTTCTCACAGAACAATAATATTCCATTACATTCATATACCACAACTTATTCAGCCATTCTCCAGCTGATGGACATCCACTCAATTTCCAGTTCTTTGCACCACAAAAGCAAGCATGATTTTTTTCTCCAAATCTATCTTTCCACTCAACATAGTAAACATTTGCTGGTTTTATTTATTAGGTTAATGGTTCCAGAGTTCCTATCCGGCTTATGGGGAGCATCCATTCTACTACCAGACAGACACGGGGTGACTATAAAAGGTTGCCCAAACTCAGAAGTGATGATGACTTCCTCCCACTGGAGCCCTTTGTCAGCTTGTAAAATGGAAAGATAATTCCTCTCTGCAAGCCTCTCAAGGTGAGGGCAGACTCTGGGATGTCTGAAATGTGTAGAACAAGGATGTGCTAGATAGAGTGGGTCAGTTACTTGGAAGACCTGATTACAAACTTAAGTTTTATTATGACTAGTTTCATGATTTTATGGCCTTTTCTCAATTACTTTTGTCCTTCTTGACTTCTTAGTAGCCTCCGACACCATTGGCCACCCTCTTCTGGATACTACTTTCCAGACTTCCATGATCCTCCTCTTGCCTAGTTCTTCTTTAGTTCTTCTTCTTGTCTGATTCTTGTCATATATTTAATCATTTATATGAAAATTTATTTTTGAGAGGTAATGCTATTTTTGATATCCTAAGGGTA
The DNA here is from genome assembly GCF_048593235.1 of Sminthopsis crassicaudata. Lineage (NCBI taxonomy): Eukaryota > Metazoa > Chordata > Mammalia > Dasyuromorphia > Dasyuridae > Sminthopsis > Sminthopsis crassicaudata. The sequence goes on along the minus strand of NC_133617.1, from coordinate 52,498,331 downwards.
TCCACAAGGGTTTATCCTAAATAATGTGAAATTTCAGTAAAAGCTGAAAGTTTGCATACAATAAAAACTTCACCTCAAGTGGTTTTGCATGTGGCTTGCTGTCCCCAGGACTTATGGGGCCCTGTCTAGCGGTGAAGGTAAAAATGGAAAATGTATTCCAGTCTTTCTATGAGAGACATTTGAGAAAAAATCCATTGCAGCTCATAAAAGAACTTGGACTAAGTGATGAACATTATCTGTATCTGGACTGAAGTAGAGTAAGCCTGAAGTTTACTAAGGAAATTGTAGGTATTAACCAGGAAGTGGACCCTATGGCATGTCCATACCCAGAGGTCATTTCTGTATCAATACTGATTAAGACCAACTCCAGTTCATACTGGCCATATATTGTAAGCAGTCAAGTCCACAAGCAATTATTAAGCACCTACTATGTTCCAGACATTGTGTTAAGTCTGGGGATAAAAAAAAAAAAAGGTGAGTTCCTGTTCTTAAAGAACTCCCAGTTAAAAGGGAAGACTAGCAAGAGTGGACTCAGTATTTGACCATTACACTTGTGCAAAAAGGAAGATAGAAGCAGGTGGTGAGAGCAAATGATCCCTGATTTCTCCAGTGCCAGAATAGAACCCCAGAAATTCCCACTGGGGGCCAGGCAAGCCTAAAGGATGACATGAAGGGAGCAGCTGGGGAAGTGACCAAAGTCTGTTCTCTACATGAGCTACCCAAGTGAGGTGTGGGACTGGCCTGAGAAGCAGTGCTGTGGAACAATGAAAGAATCCACTTCGGGGACTCTTTTTCAAGAGAGGTCATACAGTCAATCAAGCAGCATTATTAAGTGCCTACTTGTTAGGCCCTGTGGTAAATCTGGGGATACAAAGAGGCAAAAGAGACCCAGTCCTTGGGAGCTTAGACACTCACGGAGGAAATAAGATGGCCACAAATGGATACAAAGTAGCAGGGTCATTGAAGAATTCTCTGAGAGCTCGCTGACGTCATCTGAGAAGGGCTCATCAGTGGCTCATTTGCATCACTACTTAAGTGACCCAAGATTAGATCCAGATATGTGCAGACCCCTTATAAATCCATCACTTCTCTTTCCGGAGGGGGTAGCTTGTTTCCTCAGGATCCTCCAGTAAGGTGTAGTTGATTATTGTGTGGATCGGAATTCCTAAGCCATTCAAAGTTAAAAAGCCTTTCTATTTGATAGTAAATCCATTGACTCTGTCTGTAATACTTGAGATAAGTTTTCTTTCTCAAGGCGTGCTCCAGCAGCTGCAAGGTGAACTGCCCGCCGCCCTCGTGTCCAGCCAGAGGCTCAGCACAAAACTACAACTCCCGGCATGCCAAGGGATGCAGGTGTGGAGAACGACTTCACCCGCCTTCTCCCCGGGCCGCTTCCTCTTTGGGACCTTTTACGCTCGCTGATTGGTCCTAAGGACTGTCTATCGGTGACGAAACTGGTCAGGATTGGTCCGGGAGGCCGGGCTATGGCGCGGAGACCTCGCTGGAGCCGGAGAGTCATTTAAAGGTCCCGGTGGGGTTCGGGGTCCGTCCTGTCCTAGGGTCCGGTCCGGCTTGTGGAGGGGCTGCCTTCGCCGCCAGGATGGTGAGGTTGGGGCTCGGGGAGGGATAAAAGCAGGACACTCCTACCCCGAAGGCGAGGAGGGGAGGAGGGAGACCTCCGGTCGATGATAATTATGATAATTAATATTAATAATCATCTTGCTAGTCGCTGACATTTACATAACGCTTTAAACTGGCTGAGACTTCTCGTCCGCTAGCTCTCAACCACTCCATGGGTAGGTGGCGCTGTCGGGAGGAGGGTAATGATGATTAGTCCCATTTTACAGATGAGGAAACTGAAGTTCGAGAGGTTAGAGGTGCCTTCCTTGGGTCACCCAGCAGCTGGCAAGTCTCTGAACCCCAGTCCAGGAGAAGGTTCTCTGCACCAACCCCAAACCCCCTCTCAGCCTCCCCCTCCCCGCCCCCATTCAGGGGGTCCCCACCAAGAGAGGGGCTGCACTTGGAGTCGGAAGCCCGTAGGAGCAGAGTGACCCAAGAAAGGTGGCACCTCCCCGCAGTACCCGCTCAGGAGGGGTTGTGCGGACCCCGGGGGTGCTATTATTATCATTACTAATTTTACCACCTAGACCAGCAATTTTCTAACTTTGTGTTCTCAAGACTCCTTTTCACTCTTAAAAATTGAGGACCCCCCCAAGAGATTTTGTTTGTGTGTTTCATCTGTTCACATTTACTTTGTTAGGAGTTAAAACCACTTAATATTATAATGAAAAGTTTTGACGTGAGGGACCCCCTGAAAGGATCCTAGGCTAGAGACGGGGTCCCCCAGGCCACCCTCCTGGGGAGCCTCCCAGTCCAGAAGAGCATTTTCAAGTTCTGTCTGGATGGTCTCCGTTGAGTGCTCCTGGAAAAGTCACCTAACCTCTCTCCGAGGTGTCTCAAATATCCATGAAATCGCAGATAAGGGAAGAAGGAAGGAAAGAAGGAGAGAAGAGAGAGGGAGGAAGGAAAGAGGGAGGAAAGGAAGGGTTTTAGGCAAGAGGAGGGATTTATTAAAATGAATAGAGGTTAGCTTTATAGAATGGAGAAAGGGGTTGGAGCAGGTTTGGGGCCAGCAGTGTTCCTAGCCCGTGGTTGCCCAAAATGCCAATCCAAACTTTTTGTGTGTTAACTTTGGCTGAAAAAAATATTACAAAGTAGAATTGGAAACCCAGTCACCCTGTTGCCTAGACTGAGCTGAATTTGGGGGTGAGAGGAAAGGAGTAAGGAGCCCTTTGACCAGGAGGCTGGAGATTCCTACACCCCCTCCTGCGGCTCTCCCCAAAACTGAACTCCTGCTGGAGTCACAAGTCACAAGTCACCCCCTAATCTGTTGTGCTGCAGGTTTTCAAGACAAAAGGGCCAGGCTAGGAGGGAATAAGCGGGGGGGTTTTCATCTGGCCCCCTGGCTTATACAGTCATCATACTCATTGGGGTGCAATGGCTCGGGGTGGGGTCTGGCACTGTTCAAACATCTCACTTCTGGAGGTCCTGGTTCGTAGCCCAATGACTTCTTTCTCCTCCTCCACCTCTTTACCGCTGGGGGCCATCTCTAGCCCTCCTACAGCTGGGACTGTCTGTGGCTTGGCTTCCCTGAGTCCTTAATCTGGCCCAGGCTTCACTGGGCCCAGAGGCTCTATTAATAGTCCACCCCAAGGCTGAAAGCAGGAGCAGCCAGGGCAGGCAGATCTGGTTTCTTGGGTAGTCAGTTCTGCAGCGTAGCTTTTGTTTCCCTACTAACATAGGGCTTCCTCCCCCAGGCGGTCATGGGCGTCCAGCTGGTCGTGAGCCTTCTCACGGCTAGCCTCATGCACAGAATGGCCCCACATTTCTCCTTTGCCCGATGGCTGCTCTGCAATGGGAGGTGAGACCCCTGTTTCCTTTCCTCCTTCTTGAGGTCTCCCCCACATCTGATGTTCCCTCCTGGCCGCTAAGGCTTCTGAACCCTGCCTCCTTCCCCACTGGGTGCCCAGCCCTCCTCCTGCTAGCCCTCCTTTGGGTCCTGAGCCTGTCTCTCTGAACCCTTCTGGATGCGGTGCCCACTGCCCTGTCCGAGTTCAGTCCTCTCAGCATCTCTCCATCCCCTGCCCATGTCTAGCTTGTTCCGCTACAAACACCCGACTGACGAGGAGCTTCGGGCTCTGGCGGGGAAACCGAAGCCAAAAAACAAGAAGGAAAGGTGAGCGGCTTTTTTCTGTCCCTGCCACCCTGGCCCCAGTCAGCCTCCGGGTCAGCCATCCAGGACTGTCCTGAGGAAGCAGCGTGCCTTGTGCGGGGAGGAGGGTCAGTAATCTGTGGTGGGGGATCCCGAGGGGCCTGAGCCGTCCTTCTCTCTGGCTCAGGAGGGCCAACGGCCTCAGTGAGGAGAAGCCTCTGTCTGTGCCCCGAGACATCAACCTTCAGCTGGAGACGAGTCCCATCACAGCCATCGATGCACTTGGTACTCACAGCCACATCTGCCCCCAAACTCTGAGTGTGGGAGGGGGCACCCCCTTTTTGGATTCCCTTCTAACCTTTGAGGGGGGTGGGCTCACTGAATGACGGGATGAATGGATGAGCATCTACTGAGTGCTTACTGTGTGCCCGAACTTCCCTGAGTGCTAGAGCTCATGTTCCAGATCTTGCTTTAGCAAGAAGGGGCCTCGGAGACCAAGGCCCAACCCCCTCATTTTTGCAGTTGGTGAAATTGAGAGTCAGGGAGACCATGCAGCGCCTGACTGATAAGCAGGTTTTGAACCCAGGTCCTGTGACTCTGGAGCCAGGGTTCTCTGCATTGTACTGTGTTGCCCCTAATGATCCCTTGAGTCCTTGACAGCAACAGAGCCTGTCTGCCCCTTCCTGTTCTTTCCATGGGGTTTGGGGTGAGCGGGAGAATGGGGAGCCTGCTGGCCTGGATCCCTTGCCCAGCCGTCAGCCAGCCTCCCTCCTGACTCCTGCCCCAGTGCTGAGATACTTTTCTGAGTATCAGTGGTTCGTGGACTTCGCACTCTATGCCTGTGGCGTCTACCTCTTCACCGAGGCCTATTACTGCGTGGTGGACCCTGCCAAGGAGGCCAACATCGGGGTGCTCTGGTGTCTTCTCACCATCATCTTCTCTGTGTATCCTATGGCTCGGGGAGGGGGCAGAGAGGGAGCATGGCAGGTAAAGTCGAGAAGTACAGAACCCCAAAGCAGAGAGAGTGTCAGCAGGAGGGCCCTTAGAACCCAGGAGGTCAGAGCTGGGAGGGCCCTTAGAGCCCAGGAGATCAGAGCTGGGAGGGCCCTTAGAACCCAGGAAGTCAGGGCTGGGAGGGCCCTTAGAACCCAGGAAGTCAAGGATGGGAGGGCCCTTAGAATCCAGGAGGTCAGAGCTGGGAGGGCCCTTAGAGCCCAGGAGGTCAGAGCTGGGAGGCCCTTAGAACCCGGATGTCAGAGCTGGGAGGGCCCTTAGAGCCCAGGAGGTCAGAGCTGGGAGGGCCCTTAGAACCCAGGAGGTCAGAGCTGGGAGGGCCCTTAGAACCCAGGAGGTCAGAGCTGGGAGGGCCCTTAGAACCTGGGATGTCAAAGCTGAGAGAGTCCTTAGAACTCAGGATGTCAGGGCTAGGAGAGCCCTTAGAACCCAGGAGGTCATACCCTCATCTCTGACCTCCTGGGTTCTAAGCATCAGACACCTATACCCAGGTCTCCTGAGTGTTACGTCCAGGCTTTCCCCCAGCTTCTTGAGGGGTGCACTGATATCTCACTTGGAATCAGGTAGAGTAGGAAGTAGTCTACCTCTGGCAGCCTCCCAATCCCCATTGCTCACCCCCATCTCTAGACCTGCTCCCTGTGTTCCTCCACCCCACTGTCCATCAGACAGCCTGAGCAAATCCTTAGCTGTTGTCCCCAGCAAGGTGTTCCTGACCGTGATGCGCCTGTACTTCTCCTCAGAGGAGGGGGGAGAGCGCTCTGTCTGCCTTGCCTTTGCCTTCATCTTCCTGCTTCTGGCCATGCTGGTGCTGGTGGTCCGGGAAGACATCCTGGAGTTTGGACTGGAGCCAGGTCTGTGGGGGCCATAGGGGCCATGGGGCTGGGCCAGGGGAATCTGAGGTGGAAGGGACTTCCAAAGGCCTCAGGTGCTGTCTGTACCCCTGGGCAATCCTCCTCTAGTATCCTGAGGAGGAGTCATCCTGCCATTGCTTGGAGCCCACCACAGAGGTAAACCACAAAGGAGCCTTTCCCCTTCATAATGGCTACACTAGAAAGCTAACATGTCATGTTCCCCCCACGTCCCCCTGCTCCATTAATCCAGCTTCTGCCCCCCAGAACCTAAGAAAGTACCTGCCCATTCACTAAGGCGGCTCTCACGCTCCCGCCAGAAGTGGGGAGCTGCACCATGATGGGCATGTGCGCCATGAAAGATTAAGAGGAAGCATTTTGTATGTTAAGCCAGGAAAGGCTTCCAGGAGAAGATAGTCCTTGAGGAGGGAGCGTCAGAGGGAGAGAGATGAAGGGCCTTCTGGGGATGTGGGACGTGGGATGGTAGGAACCCTGTCCCGGCTCAGCCTGGTCCCTCCAACTGGCAGTTGTTGATGTTAGCTCTTTCCCATTCCATGACAGGACTGGCCAGCATCACCCAAAAGTTAGAGCCCGTGCTGAAGAAACATGGCTGGGACTGGTGGTAAGTAGGTGAGCCGGGAGGGAGGCTGGATTAGGGGAACCTCACATGTTGGGATTTCCTGATACTTCGGGTCCCTTCCAAAAGGCCCAAGGAACAAGTGTCCTAGAGTGCCAGAGCTGGGAGGGGTTGGTTTAATTCAATAAGAATTCACTGGGGGCTAGATGGAACAGTGGATAGAGCACCGGCCTTGAAGTCAGGAGGACCTGAGTTCAAATGTGACCTCAGACACAACATTTCCTGGCTGTGTGACCCTGGGCAAGTCACTTAACCCCAATTACCTCAGGCCCCTTCCCCCTTAAAAAAACATTTATTAATGAGTTAAGGAAAAACTATTTGTTAGGTTAAGTGCCGGAGATGTAAATAGAAAAATAAACTTAGTGAATGGGCAGGTGCTCTCTTAGGTTCTGGGGGGCAGGAAAGTGACAAGGTCCAGTGGACTTGAAAGAATAGAAAGGTAGGCACAGTGCCATGCTCACTGGATCTCTCAAACACAGCTGGGTTACATGCTAAAAGCTTAGCACGTAGTAGGCACTTAAAAAACATTGACTGACCAACCTCGCTGTATTCAAGAGGTGTGAACACTGCTTTGTGAGGTCTGATGAGGAACATTGCTTTCAGCTGGGGAAGATCAAGGAAGGCTTCCCGGAGATGGCATTTAGGGCATGATTTGGAATTCTGAAAGTGAAGAATGGGGGGAGAGAGGGCTTCCCTAGCATAGGAAACAGTATGGGTCAAGGAATGGAGGTGGGAGGTTTTCGGAGGGGAGAGTTTGCAGTGTGGCTGAGGGAATAAAGTGAGGCAAAACTAAAAAGTACCAGTGTACCAGTGTATCAGGCCTTGAATGCTAGGTAGGGGAGTATGAAATCATTTCTAGGGAGTCAGGATCCTCTGAAGATAATTTAAGCAGAGGAACAGCATGATTGGTTTCAGGCCCAAGAATGGCTAGGAGGGGGAGGGGGCTCAGGACAGACCCTGGGGTGGCTCTCCCTCCATTGAGTCATGGAGAAGATAAAGAACAGCTCAGATTGGTGGCAAGGGAGAGACTGAAGAGGCACGAGAGAGAGGGGATGATGGCTGGGGCAAGGTCTTGGAGGATACGAGGGTCAAGAGCACAGGTAGAGGGATTAAATGCAAGCCTAGGGATGTCTTCTGTGGCCAGAGGGAAGCAGGAGAGAGAAGTAATAGTGAGAAATTTGGAGGAATGGAATAGAGGGAGGGCCCTTAGAACCCAGAGTGTCAGAGCTGGGAGAGTCCTTAGAACCCAGGATTTCAGAGCTGGGAGGGCCCTTAGAACCCAGATATCAGAGCTGGGAGGGCCCTTAGAACTCAGGAGGTCAGAGCTGGGAGGGCCCTTAGAACCCAGGAGGTCAGAGCTGGGAGGGCCCTTAGAACCCAGGAGGTCAGAGCTGGGAGGGCCCTTAGAACCCAGGAGGTCAGAGCTGGGAGGGCCCTTAGAACCCAGGAGGTCAGAGCTGGGAGGGCCCTTAGAACTCAGGATGTCAGAGCTGGGAGGGCCCTTAGAACCCAGGATTTCAGAACTGGGAGGGCCCTTAGAACCCAGGAGGTCAGAGCTGGGAGGGCCCTTAGAACCCAGGAGGTCAGAGCTGGGAGGGCCCTTAGAACCCAGGAGGTCAGAGTTGGGAGGGCCCTTAGAACCCAGGATTTCAGAACTGGGAGGGCCCTTAGAACTCAGGAGGTCAGAGCTGGGACAGCTTTTACATCATAAAATGTGGAAGCTAAAAGGGATCTTGGGAATCACCTCATCCTCCCTATTTGTACTTGAGGCTGGGGATGTGGAGTGACCTGCACTGTCGCAGTTCATGGGTGGCAGGACCTCAGGCTCAGGGCTCTTTCCCCTGCCCCGTGTCCTTTGATGACTGCGTGCTGTATTCTTCCTGCAGGATCCCCCTTACCAAGCTGACCTTCCGCCTGGCCCTGGTTGCTGTGTGCTCTGTCCTGGGGGCCTGCCTCACATTCCCCGGCCTGCGCCTGGCTCAGACCCACCTAGACGCGCTGCATCTGGCAGCTGATCGACCCCTGCTCCAGTTATGTGGCTTGGGGGAGGATGGAGCTTCACAGGGTCTGGGGGAGCATGGGAAGAGTGGCCCCAGGAGGGCAGGCCCCCCATTGCTTTGGGGATCAGGGAGGTTCCCCCCTGCTTACCTTTCCTGCCTCTCCCTGGAACTGCAGGCTCGCCCTCCATACGAGTTTCCTGGCTCCGGTGCTGATTTTGTGTCTGTGGATCAAACCCATTGCCCGGGACTTCCTCCTGCAAGCTCCTGTGGGAAAGACAGCCCCCATCCAGCTGTGTGTATCCTGGGCTGGGATGGTGGGCCAGGCTCTGGGGACCACAGGAGGAAGGGAGGGTTGGCAGGGTCTCCTCAGGGGCTTTGGGACACAACCAAAGTGCACTCTGCTGCCAGAGCCCCCGGATCCGCCGCCCAGTGCTTGGGTGACTTTGTCCGTGTCACTTTTATTCTCTAGGTTTGGGTCTCCTGTCAGTTCTCTATAAGTCCTGAGAGGAGGCAGATGCTGGAGGCTTTGCCCTAGTCAGGGTGGGCTGGGCTGGGGACCTTCGGCTGGAGCCCAGCCCTTCCAGGTGCCTGTGGAGAGGCTGGCTCTGGGGCCCCCCTGACGCCCTCCTTCTCCTTGCAGACTGTCTGACTCTAACTTTGACTCAGTCCGCCTATGGCTGGTGCTGGCCCTGTGCCTTCTGCGGCTGGCCGTGACCAGGCCCCACCTGCAGGCCTACCTGTGCCTGGCGCAGCGCTGGGTAGAACAGATGAGGAAGGAGGCCGGGCGCATCGGTGCCCTGGAGATCCAGCGCAGGGTAGGGGGGCCCTGGGGCAGCCCGTGGGGCATCCAAGTGCACGTCCCATCTAGGAGAGAGCTGGGGGGTCAGGTGCACGGGCTGGGCAGATTCCAGTTTTGCTTTAGGCCCCTCTTCTGGCCATGCTATCTCCTTTCTATTGAGTGTGATTTAAAATGACAATAACTGGCATTCATTCAGGTAGTTGGGGTCTCAGGGGATAGAAAGCTGGACTCGACGTCAGGAAGAGCTGAGTTGAAAAACTATCTCAGTAGCTGTGTGATCCTGGACAAGTTTCTTAACCCCTATCTGCCTCAGTTTCTCCATCTGTAAAATTGGGACAATCCCAGGGAAACAACCGATAGAAAAATTGTACAGAACTTTGGAAACTCAGATGATTTCATGTAGCATTGAAAAGCTTGCCATGACCTCATCTGATGCTCACAAGAGCCCCATGAAGGAGGTTTTTATCATTGTCAAACCCTTAGTGCATTGGAGTCACTTAGATGAGCTTTGTCTGAGGCAGGATTGGAACTCTCTGGCCCCAAGTTCAGCGCTCTGTCCGCATCTGACAGATGAATTCCCTTCGCTTGGTTGAGAATGGGAAATGATGAGCGAATGATTCAAATGCGTGGTTCAGACTTGGCGAGTCTCAGGGGGATTCGGAGGAGGATTTGGGCTTGGCCCAGTTTGGATCTGGGTGGTAATGGAGAGCTTCTTGGGGAAGCTGGGAGTAGAATTGGAGAGAATGAAGAGGAGGCGACATGAGGGTATATGAAAGGGTGGGAGGTTTGGAGCTTTCAGAGGTTGCTAGGGACAGCCATTGCAGGGTTTGAAAGGGCCGGCTGAGAGATGCATATTTTCTCCTTGGAGTCCAGGGGAGCCCTAGCAGATGTGTGAGCAGGAGAGAGGGAATGTAGGAGCAGAGGAGTTGGGCTTTGGGAAGATGCCCCTGGGAGCGTGGGCAAGAGTGTGGAAGTGGGGAGGCTGTTTAGGATCCAGCGTCGTCCAAGTGAGAGACCAGGAGTGGAGTTGGGTCTCGGGATCCATGGAGATGGAGAAGACTTGGGATGCAGTGATAGCTATCACTTTCATATCACTTCAAGCTCCCTTACTTTCTTCTGGTCGGCCCTTTCATCCCTCAGTCATAGTTTTCTGCTCTGGAGTCCCTCAACTCTTTGCCCCATCACCTCTTGCCAAACCTGGGTTCTGGGTTCCTCCCGCCATCTGCCTCCTCCTCTTCTCGTGGGCTCTGAGCAGAAATGGAGAACGTGGCAGAACTTTGCTGACTGGTGATTATCGGTTAATGTTCCCCAACTCCAGCCGGGCCCCGCTGCAGAGGACAGTCCTTCGGTTGCTCCTGACTGATCCCCATCTCACTGTTCCAAAAGACTGAGGCTAGAGCTTACTTTTCTTCCAGTCTTTTCACCACAAAGCTCCACCACCACCATCTCCTCTTCTTGTCTCCTTTCCCTCACACTGTCAGAGAAATGGCCCTTCCCCTCACCCAGGCCACCCCCCCACTTCTGATCCCATTCCCTCCTGTCTTTCTGAGCAGATTACATCCCCCCACCCCAACTCTTTGTAAAAATGTGCCTAAGTCGTGCCCCTAATGACCTTTGCTAGTTGGGGCATTCTGGAGCTGTTGTCCTGTATCTCTTCCCTTTGTCAACTGTCTAGTCTTGCTTTCTAGGGGGGAAAAACTCCTATTTGCTGTTTTCACTTACTCCCACTTATTTTATCCTGTCTTTATCTTTGCCCTCCCCCCGGATTCTCTCTTGTCCCTGGTTTTTCCCATCATCCTTTCCTGATCCCCTCTTAGCTGCTGAGACACTCCTCGGTCCTCCTTGCTGCCTCTTCAGGCTGTCCCAGCCCCCCATATTCTGCCCTCGACCCCTCCTTTTCCCTCTCTGTTATCTCACCGGCTCCTGTGGGGTTAGCCCACAGATGGCTCTCAGCTTCAGTCTCTCTGCTCACCTACAATTTTGCATTTCCAGTGGCCTCCTGCATGTCTCCAAGGAGTCCCAAGCTCCCCCCTTTGTCGGCTCCCTTCCTTCCAGCCCAAGTGGTAGTGGAATCAGCCTGCCAACCTCCCCACTGCCCCTGACTCCTCACTCTCTGGAGCCGATCTGTGTCTGCTGCTCTCCTACCTCTCTCCTCTCCATGGAAGTCCAGACCCTCCCACCTCTCACCTGATGATTGCGGCAGCTTCCTACTCGCTCTTCTGCCTCGGGTCTCTTCCCACCCTCCTCTTCCTATTCCCTGCTTCTGCCAAAGGAACTCTTCTGAAGGGCAGATCTGCCCAAACAACTCTAAGTGACTTCCTCTTGTCCCTAGGACGAAATGTCAGCTGCCTTGTTTAGCTTTGAAAGCCCTTCATCGCGTGGCCCCCACCCGTCCAGTTTCTGGGTATTGCTTCCCTCCCTGCCGTAAAGATCCAACCAGAGGCGACTCCTCTCTGTTCCTCTCCCACGACGCCCTCTCTCCCATCTCTGCAGTGGTGGGCCCCATGCTGTCTCCATGATGCCTTTCTTGTCCCCTTCTCCTACCCACCTGCCCAAGCTCTCTTTCATTGAACCACTTTAGATTTTGTTCTAGAGACATTTATGTAGGTACTGGTCGTCTCCCCCATTAGAAGGTCGGCTCCTTGGGAGAGAAGTTAGTTCATTTTACTCCATTTATCCCAGTATCCAGCACAAGGCCTGGCTTATAGAGTAGACTGTACAAACTTACCAGGGATCTTTCTGTGTGCCCTTTGATTCTATTCCCTTGTGGGCAATCCCCTAAATGATTGATTTCCCTGTGAAATAGAATTATCTCCACTTTATAGCAGAGGAAACTGAAGTGACTGGCTTGAAAGGTCACGTTCTTGGTCACATACCCATCAATCTGTTGGTCAGGCATCCACACCTACTGTGCGCCAGGTCTGGGCCAGGGGCTGGCAACACAAACTCAAAGCTTAAAGCCCCTGTCTTCTGGGAGCCTACATGCCCTTCTATTAGGGGAGACATACATATGTGTGTGAATACATACAAACTCACACATATACATGTATGTGGGGGGGGGGAGCGTGCACTCCAGTCATGGGGAATGGACAGGTGGGAGGAGATGTAGAAAAAAGGCCCGCCGGGAAGGGTAGAGAGGCTGGAGGGCTGGATCCAAACTGTGAAGAGCCTGAGGAATTAGAATTTGGCCTTCAAGGTAATAGGGAGCCACTGGTGTTGCTTGAGTAGGGGAGAAGCCCACTCTGACTTGTATTTTGGGAGCTCTGGGGAGGAGGGCCTGAGCTGGGAAAGGATGTGAGGTAGGGAGGCCATTTAGTGAGGGTGGGATCCCAATCCAGGACTTGGGAGTCTGGTTCATTTCCCCATTCCCCATTTTCGGGACCTTGAGGCAGCACAGTGTAGCATAGATAAAAATGTATTTGGAATCAGAAACTTGGGTTCAAATCCTGGCTCCATCACTGGAGCAGCTTTGGGACCTTGAACAAGTCATGGATGTCCGAACCTCAGTTTTTCCATATGGTCCAGAAATGTCCTCCTTACCTCAGGGGGCTGCCATGCTTTATCAGACTGAAAAGTGGGAGCTGTACTTCTTACTATTGTCACCGTCCCTGAGCTTTCCCCTCACCTTTCTGCCTGTTGTGGGCCTCCCCTGGAGGCCTGGCCAGCAGCAGCGGCCTCTGGGACCAGGTGGAAACACCTTGACCCTTGCTCCCCCTCCCCCAGATCACCCGGATTTACTGCTACGTCTCGGTGGTGAGCTTGCAGTACCTGGCCCCCATCATCCTCACGCTGCACCTCACGCTGTTACTGAAGACTCTAGGTAAGGCTGGGGGTGACTGGGGGCCGGAGCAGACTGGTCCCCGGCTCCGTGCCCTCACCACCCACTACCCGTCTCCACAGGTGGCTACTCCTGGGGCCTGGGGCCCTCCAGCCATCCCTCCAGGCCGGCCCCCGCGCCAGCCCCAGCCTCCCCCCCTGGAGATGACGAGGTGCAAGCCACGGTCTCCCAGATCCTGGGTGCCCTGAGTGGGCTCTTCTGCCCTGCCTTCTGTCGGGGCCTCCTGGCCTTCCTCACCTGGTGGGCAGCTGCCTGCCAGCTGCTCACCAGCCTCTTCGGCCTCTACTTTCACCAGCGCCTTGCGTCTTCCTAGGCTCCCTCGGGGAGGGCCGGGCTCCTGTGCCTGTTCAGCCTTCCTCTCCAGGTCTGCCGGGTCTGCCACTTGGCCCAGTGTGCACCAGGGCAGACAGGGAGCCTCGGCCTTTCGGCATTGAGTGGGGCTGAGGGGAGAGGGTGGCCGCCACCTCTGCTCAGGACTCCCCCTGCACAGCCACCAGTTTCACCCACAGTGCCTGAGATCATGGCCCCCCAGAGCTGCTGCCCTGGCTCAGACCCCACCTCTTCTCCCTCCTTTGACCTCTGCTGACTCCTGGAAGCTGGGCTGGTCTCTTGGACCTTTGACCAGGGTGGTGAGAAAAGGGGTCACGATGAATTAGCCTTCCCAGAAGAGGGACCGTTGGATGGGGGTTAGAGCTGGGGGAGATGAGAAACCCCCATTTCTGGCTCAGAAATGGAGGGAAGGAGGGAAAGACTGACAGACAGAAGAGTCTCCTTGGCATGTGGAGGGTAGCTGAAGTGTTCTCCTCCTTCCTCGGCTGAGTTTGCTCCTTATTTTAATTTAGGGGCTCGTAACCATTTATTGTATCCCGGACCTCTTTGGCATTCTGGTGAAATCTATGCACCCCTTTCTCAGAGTAAAGTTTTTAAATGCATAAAATAAAATACATAAGATTACAAAGGAAATTAATTATATTGAAATAGTAATCAGAATTTTTTTTTTAAGTTCATGAACCCTTGGTTATGGGCCCATTTTAGTTCAAGAAAGGAGAATAATGGTTGCTGTGTAGAAGGTTGTCAAGGCCATCATTCCTTGGGTCAGGAGGGTCTGCCCTGCCTCTGGGAGTGCAGTGAGTCTGAGGCTTATTGTAACAACATTTATATATTATCACATATATATAAATATATATATATATTCATATATATATATCAAAATATGTCTAATAATAATTAGATTGTCCCTTTGCTTATTATTGTCCCTTTGCAGTAATTCCCTCCCTTCCATCTGTAGCCTGCTCCTGGTTCCTCCAACTTAGGACATCTGGAACCTTAGATTTAAGAGCTGAAAGATGGGATTTAAGGGAGGGGTTTGGGGGCTGGGGTCCTCTTGAGGCAAGAAGGTCCCTGGCTTTTGTCCTGATTCAAGCCGCATAGGGCTGAATCCCATCCAACATGGCTTTGGACTGCGTAGGGTCAGTCAGAAAGGCTGGAAGCGGGGGGTATCCTGAGCTTCCCCCTACATTCTCTGCAGGTCCTCCTTTCTGTGCCTCTCTTTGGGGACACTCTGGTCTGATCCACTCATGAACCTGCTTGGCACCTGCTGCCTCGGGCTAGAGATCCCCTCCTCAGCCCCCACTGCCCCTGAGAGCTCTGCACCCTCATCTGCAGCTCTGCAACCTCAGGGGTCTTCCACAACCAACGGCCCACTCTAGTGGGCAGGCCATCTTTTGTTGGTTGCACCCCTGAAACAGGAGGAAAGGTTTGCTTCCCACTTGTCCCTCCCTAAGCCCAGAGTACGCTGTGCTCTCTAGGTCTGGCCTGGCTGCCATAGATCTGTGGTACTGGAAGAAACTGTAGGATCATCTAGTGACCCATTTTACAGAGCAAGAAACAGGCTCACAGCTTAAAGATCATACAGGTATCAAAGAGAAGGGCCTTTGGACTTCCCAAGGAGGAAGGGCTAAAGGGGACTAACGAGTCAAGAGTTCGGCAGCATCAGTGCCTATTGGAGCATCCCTTCAGAGGAACCCTGGCAAACTGGGTGGAGAAGGGGCTGGAGCCAGGCCACGTGGGGATCAGCTCGGGGGAGGGGGATAATGGAGGAGCAGAGGGGCCCGAGGTGTCACTTTTGGCCCCAGAAGGCTGCCCTAGGAACAGCGAAGCCGGACTGATTGGAGCTCTGGAGAGTGGGCTGGGCTGCTTCAGGAGGTGGCGAGTTCCCGTCACTGTCAGAGAGGTTGAAAAAGGAGCATCCCTTTCAGGGTGGGTCAGACCAGATGCCCTCGGAGGTCCCTTCCCTCCACCTCCCTGGGAAGGGACAGGCCTGATGGCTTCTATATCTAATTCCCCTCGTTACCCACGGCCCTGGGAGGACAGACAAGGCCAGGGGCCAGACCCGTTGCCAGGAGCCTTGTCTGCACTGCCCAGCTATGCAGACAACTGTTCTCCTGGGGCTGCCCAGACATGACCTCTGGGGCCCACACAGTGCCTGGATAGAGAATGGGGGAAGAAAATTTCACTCAGACTGTAATTAGACCATGAGGATGGACAAAGACAATGGGGTGGGGATGGGGAAAGGAACAGAGGAGGGAAGAGAGCAGGGGGCTGGAGCCAGGGACTGCCCGTACCGGGGCCTCCTGAGCTCAGCCCTGGGACAAACCTGCCGGCAGCTGGCCCAGCACCGCCCCCATCCAGCTGCCCCCTGTCATTTGCTGCTAACGTCACCCTGGCTGAGAGCTGGGAACTCCCTGGCTCCAGACAAAGACAACTAGAGGATGCAAAGTTGTCTCTGCTGCCAGGAAACCAAGTGAGATTCGGTACCCAGGTGTCTGGGCCAACTTCATCGCTTCTTCCCCCATATCAACGTGCCATTACCATTTTTTTTCAGGGCTCTCAGGTTTTAGGAGCACGTCTCTCACTTCCTTTCCCCTGTGACTATAAATGGTACATACAAACTCTGTTAGTCTCATTCTATACAATGCAGGAAACTCAGACTCCTGAAATACAACAACTTTCTCAGGACCAGTGTGTTTTTAATACACATTGTTTTATGAATTATGGGGAAAAAAATCAGAGCAGAAAGAAAAACAAAACAGAAAAAAGAAGTGAACACAGCATGTGTTGATTTCCATTCAGTCTCCTTCATTCTTTCTCTGGTTGCAGAAGGCATTTTCTGTCCAAACTCTATTGGGATTCCTTTGGATCACTGAACCACAGTTGCTCATCGCACATTCTTGCTGTTACGTACACAATGTATTCCAGGTTCTGCTTGTTTCGCTCAGCATCAGTTCGTGTAAATCTTTCCAGGCCTTTCTAAAATCAGCTTCTTCATCATTTTTCATACAATTTCCATTCTCTTCATAAAACATAGCTTGTTCAGACAGTCCCCAAATTGATGGGCAACCACTCCTTTTCCTTCTTTGCCACCACAAAAAGAACTGCTACAAACATTTTTGCCCATGTGGGTTCTTTTCCCTCCTTTATTTCTTTGGGAAACAGACCTAGTAATGATATTGCTCGCTCAGAGGGCATGCACAGTTTGATAACTGGGCATAGTTCCAAATTGCTCTCCAGAATGGCTGGATTCTTTCACAACTCCACCAACAATGTATCAGTGTCCCAGTTTTCCCACAGCCCCTCCAACATTCATCATTATTTGTTCCTGTCATCTTAGCCAATCTGACAGGTGTGTAGTGGTATCTCAGAGTTGTTTTAATTTGCATTTCTCTGATCAGTAGTGATTTAGAGCACTACACACACACACACACACACACACACACACACACACTCACACACAGATATATATTTAACTACAAATGGCTTTAATTTCATCATCCAGAAATTATCTGTTCATAACCTTTGACCATTTATCAATTCGGGAATGATGTGTATTCTTCTCAGGACCAGTTTCTAAAAGGACTCTCAAACTAGAGAACTCTTTGCTGACTTCCTCTTCTAACTTAAATTGTCCTGTTTTATCTTGAAATCATTTTGGCTTCTATGAGACCCACTCCACCCCAGCCTATTTTACCATCTATAAAGGAGGGCTGGTAGGAGATTACCTTTCCCTCCTCTGCCATGTTTGTCCTTAGGACTTGCTATGATGTTTTTGGTCCTCTTGGAAAGAACATTAGATTAGCAACCAGAGGACCTGTGTTCAAACCCTAGCTTCAGGATCACTGGGTCTTTTCTTGGGCCTCTGAGGATCTTTAGGGTGGATGCCTGGAATGGTGGGTATGAACTAAGCACTTTATAGATACTGGCTATGAACACCTGTTCTAGAAGGTGCTGCAAAGCACGTGGTGAATGACTATCCCCACTACCTAGAACAATGCCTTGTCCATTGTACACTTACTAGTGTTTGTTGTCAAATTAGGTTCATGGAATCATAGGTTCAAACCCGGAAGGAACTTTAGAGGTAGAATCCAGGTTCTGCTATTATGGTCTCCATTTTATAGTAGGGGAGAATGAGGCAGACTGGTTACAGAGAGACTCACAGCTAATAAGGTTCTGAGACTGGATTTAAACTCAATTCTGCTGATCCAAGACTCAGCCTCCTCCTGGAGACACCTAAGCTGCCCCTGGGAAGTACATTTTTTGGTTCTAAAAAACTCCTCCCAGAGAGGGGTGGACTTCTGCCCAGCTTATTGGAAAATAGGGGGTGGGGGAGACCCAAAAATAGTCCGGCAGTGCTCCATCAGCTACTGTCTAGGACACCCCAGGCTCAAGCATCCCTTAGATATTCGGGGCCTCAAACCTTTGGTCAGATGACAGACTCAGCAGCCCCCACAAGCCTGGCTGCCTTCCCTCGTTTTGGGAGAGGGACAGAGAAACAATCCATTTCTAAGGCTAGTGTAGGAAGGAGAACTAACAAAGTCAGGCAGGGCAGAGATGAACAAATAACATGGCTTACTGGGGACAAGGACAGAATATCTCTCCCCAAGAGATGGGGAGCAGAGTCGAATCCTGCCTTTGCTACTAACTTCCTGGCTCAGCTTGGCTTGTTTTAGGGAAGTCCTTCCCTGCCCTTCCTTTATCTATAAAATGAAAGCATTTAGACTCACTCTTCCAGCTTTAAAACTATGGCTCCATGACCTCCGATTCATCAGTCACACATTTATTCTTCCCCCCCCCTACATTTTCAATAGTGTTTTATTTTCCAAATACATGTGAAGATAGTTTTCAAACCACACGTTTATTAAGTTACTCTTTACAAGGCACTGGGCTAGGTGCTGGATATACAAAGAGGGAAGAGATACAACACATGAAATTGGATTCAACAAGTGCCTGCTGTTCACCAGTTCTGGCTCCTACCTCAAGGTGCTTCCTGATTTGGGGGAAAGAGAGGAAGCAAGAGGCTGAGTCCGGGTTCCTGAATCCAAGTCATTTTTGGCGCCTTCCCCAATTAGGGCACGGTAGAAACAATATACACACAGAGAAGTAAAGGTAGAAGGGAGTGGGAATTAGAAAGGGCTGTATGGGAGGTGCTGCCCCAGCAGAATTCTTGAAGAAAAGGAGGAATTCTGAGAGGTTTGCCCCCCGATTTAGGCACTGGGAGCGTGGGGATGGGGAGATGGTTGGATGGACATTGTGTGCAAGCACAGGCCAGGGCGATGGAGGTCGTGTGGAGTTCTTGTACTTTTCTCTCATCCTAGGACCATCCTTGACAGATAAGAGGTGCCTCGGTGGAGGTGGCCCAGGGGCTCACCAAGGGGTCGGGCTCAGCAGGGCGCTAACGCCTCCTCGTTGCCATGAATAGCTATTAGAAGCATCGCCCTCTGGCGGCCAAGGGCCTGACCTCCCACAAAGCTGCACCTCCTGATGTCGAACAACTTTTTCTAATTCATGTTAAAGTTTAAAGTTAAAGTAAAGTGGGATTTCCACATGTCTTTGGATAGTTGAAGTATTATTATCCCTGTTTTAAAGAAAAGGAAATAGGAATTCAGAGAAGGTAGATGATTTGGCCAGAGACATAGCAGATAGATTCTTCCTCCATAAAATGGGATTAGAACAGATGCTTTTCATGATCGTCATGGTCAGTAAATGGTAGTGCCCCTTAAACTAAAATGACTTAGAAATCATAGGATGAAGGGATTTTTAGAATTCACTTTGGAAATTTCCACATTTTATAGGTAGGGATACTGGGGGCTAGTGGGAAAGCTGGTCTAAGTTTTGGGGGCACCTTTGACCATAAAGACCATTGCTCTTTCCCCTGACTAAAGACTTTCGTATTACTCTTTTCATTTTTGTATTTGCATCTATTCCTAGGCCAGGAATGATCTGCAGTCCAAGAACTGGTCTTAATCTGCTGACCAAAGATTTCCAGGGTTGCATGATTAGATTTCAAGGATGTCTATTAACTTGGATAGAAAGTTACATTTTTATCGTCACTCATCTGTAACTGAAATGGAGCCTTTTAAAAATTATATTCTAAAGTCTTATAGGTTTCCCACAGTACAGAGCTGAAAGGGTGCAGGACCAAAAGGCTTAACAACTAGCCCATCACCTTAAATAGAAGTGCTTAATAAATGCCTATGGAATATTTACAAATCTTCATCAGGCAAAACCACACTTACTCACCTAATGGCTTCAGGTACTGGGGCTTAGGAAGCATATTGCCAATATAGAAACCAAATAGCTGAGACAATGCAAGCTTTAATGACATTTTCCATGTGTGATACACCGAGAAAATGCTAAATCTGTTAATAGAAAACTCAAGTATGAAAACTACTTTTGCCATTCTAACCTCAAGCAAGACGCTTTTCTATCTATTATTTCCAGAAAGAAAGGTGCTGGACTAGGATCTTTTAAGTCTTTTGCAGTTCTAAAATTCTTCGCTGAGCCTTCAGATTAAAATTGCTCTAAGACACCGTCCCCAATTGCATTTTAAATCTTTTGTGCAGATTTCTAGAATTGACCTTTAGGTTTATTTACATCTCATTTCTAGATTATAAATTATGTTTTGTGAGGATGGATTTTAAATTGAGTTAGTGCTCAAAGGGATCATAGTTCACTACTGCATTTTTCAGTTAAAGAAAAGATAAAAGATGAGTTCCCAGTGACATTGTATGACTTGTTCACTTGACTTGTTTATTCTGGTTAGATCAGGCTCTCCCCTAAAGAGGAAGGAGTGGGTACATGTAGACAGAAACAGCTGTAAAAACAGAATCCATTAAGTAAATCTGGGCCTACCCAATAAAGGAATTCTACCAATCCTAGTTCATTCAAAAGTGTCCTAGGGCCATTGTCCAATTGATAAAAGATCAAAGGATACGAACAGGCAAAGTCTCAAGGGAAGGAAGCCAAGGCATCTATGGCTTTATGAAAAAAATGCTTTGAATCACAAATAGTGAGAAATGCAAATGAAAACAATTGAATTTGGGCAGAATTGACCATAGAGGTAAATTACAAATGCTGGAGAAGCTGCATAAAAAGGCACACTGATATACTTGGAGCTGCAAATTGATCCAGTTATTCTGGGAAGCCATTTGGAATTATGCTTCAAACTATGTACTGAATTGCACATGGGCTTTAACCCATCAATACTATTATACCTGTTGCATCCTACCCCATTCCACCACCACCATTACTCCAATCCCAAAGGAAGGAAAAGGTTCTACATGTACAAAGATATCTGTGGTGGCAAGGAACTGGAAATTAAGAGAGTGCACATCAACTGGAGAATGGCTAAGCAAATTATGATATATGAAGGTAATGGATGGACTGGTTTCAGAAAAATATGGAAAAACTTATATGAACTGATGCAAATTGAAGGGAGTAGAACAAGGACTACAATTTGTGTTATAACGTTGTAAAAATGATTTCTGAAAGGGGTAAAAACTCTGACCAGCCATGGCCTGAAGATGGCACGCTTAACCATCTCTTGGCAGAGATGACAGACTAAATATGCAGAATGAGATTTTTGGACATAGCCAATATGAGAGTTTGTTTTTTCGTCTATGCAAATTTGTTACATGAGTTTTTTCTTTCTTTATCTTTTTTCAGTGTGACTGGGGGACAAAAGTAAAAAACTAAGTGCCTAATTTTAAAAAAAGTACTTTTAAATAGTACTCTGAGTTTCATTACTCTTGACTGGTAGATTCATAAAAGATTTCAATTCCTTCTATATCTCCCTCAGTTCTGAAACTTCACACCTTATCTGTTGTTCTGAAGCCATTCAAAATGAGCCTGCAATTCTGGGTAGAACTGATTTCTAATATGTATGCAGCTTCATTCCTCAGAGACAGAGCCAACATTCAGACCCAACATTCAGGTCCAGTGGGTTACTATGACAGTCAGGAAATCTACCTCTGCAGCATCTTTTGTCCACGAGATTGTTTTCCTTACTTGTGGAGTTTATTTATAGCATTCAAATCAAAGTTCCTTGAAATCCTGGCCTATGTTGATGGAAGCCTATGGTAGGCAGGATGGTATAAACTTAGGTCTTTAGTCTACACTGCAATAGTCAGGACTACTGGTTCTCCAAGATTGGTTCTCTTTTAAATCCAAGTCTAGACTACTGACAGATGAGAAATTTATGAAGAATTGTCTTGATTGCAGCTAGTCTTGACAATGAACAGGCATCAACTTACAAGGCTACTCTGACAACATGGAGCCATCTACTAGTCATCCACTAACCTTTGTTGATAAAAGATCTTATTGAATTTCACATGAGTAAAAAGCAAATTAACTTAGTACTTTTCCTTTTTCTTTAATAGGGAAGAGAAAATAGTTTCCGTTTACCTTATTTTAAAAATTAGCAATAGATGATAAATTATTATTCAACAAATATTTTAAGAGAAACTTCAGATTTAGATTATGGTCAATGATGTGCAAGAAGAGTGGGAATGGAGGAGAAAAGACAGAAAAGAAATCAAATTTTTATTTTTATTAAATATATTCTCTTGGCACAAATCTTAAAATATAAACATTTTATATATATATGTATATATAAACAAAGTATTTTCACTGCATCAAAATATAACTCCAGACCAATAAAAGCAATCAAAATTGACACATGGACAGCAATAACACATTTTTACAAAAGGCATTTAACAGTGTCATGTGTTATGTGCATAGGCAAGCTAGGTGGACAACAGTGTCAAGTCCCTGCAAAACACAGCATTTGGGGAGAACCAGGCATAAGGGAGTTGGTTATTCAGAAACGCAGCATAGGGAGGCCAAAAGACCCAAGAGTACCTGATTCTAAAGCTCTTGAAAGGTTTCGGGACCAAAATCTTTCTGTCTGATCCAATTCGGAAAATTGCACTTTTTCCAAGAACATCTCACTCACAAAGGCTACTCACACATGCACATAAAGCACCTCTTGCTCACTCGCTTGTTCACACACTCCCACTGTTAGATATACTGGTTCTGAGATAGCATCACAGCTGATGTGGACTCTGGGCTTGTCCACTGAAGAACAAAATGCCACATTCTCCTCTCCCCCCCACTCCTCCATCAGGTCCATGTCTTCCTGTATTTCTTCTAGGGAAGTTGACTTCTGGGGTGGATTGCTGTTTAAAACAGGCTAAACTAACCAGGTTCATTCAACCTTTTTGTCAAACTGTTCAGCAAAATATCCCAAAATTCTCCCATGAAGAACAGGTCTCTCTACTGGCTGTACTTTCCCTTCCAGTAATGTTGAAAATTTCTACTAAAGCTTAGCTCAACCAGAGTATGAGGAAATGGAATGTAACCTGGCTTCAAATATCCAGCATCACATTTCTGTGGTCTGGCTGGGCTTCAGAAACTGTTAACTCATTTATAGCCCTGGAGACTAAAAAGGCCCAAAGGGAAGCAGCTGCCATAGCAGGGCAAAGAGACTGGGGTGCTGGTGTTCCTGGATCTTCCTTTCTAAAATCTGTTCCCTGATTTGCAATCTGACCAAGAAGATGCTTCACCTGGAAGATGTATGGGGGAGCTTTGGACAAGTCTTGGGAAGAAAAAAATGACCCTCTTGAATGCTCCATTTCCATTGAAGGAAGGATCTTGCATTGGATTTCTGCTATTCAGACTCAAAATGTGCACAGGATCATTATGGCGAACTCCTTAAAAAACAGACCTTTCCTGATAGCATTTGCTTAAATGGAGCAGGGGCACACAACAATTTCAAAACTGTTCTCCCTCGGAAACATGCAGCTTGGCCAAAATGCCTCCTGGGTAACAAAATCCCCGAGAGCACTGAGGTCAGAGGGAGGAATAACAGGATAATGTAACATGATGTGCTTGGCAGAGGATCTACAAGAGGCCAGAATACAGCACAATCTCCAACAACAAACCCATGGAGAAAGGAAGAGATGCTGGGCCAGTAGAAGAGAATGAGCTGAGCTCAGAAAACAGTGGGGAGGAGAGTGGTGTGAAGATCAGAGCCCTTGCCTTCCCACAAAAAGCTTGCAGCCTGGGGGGGAGTGGGAAGACTTCCCCTTAGAATCAAGACCCATTTCTGACTCCTCTGTTCAGGCAGGACTAAAATTACAAGATAGGCATGCCATGTGCAAAATGTGAACACAAAGAAGGCTCTTCACACCCATAAGCCAAGCACTAGACAAGGAAAAAAAATCTCTATTTAAAATGCATGTAAGAAAAACACAGAGATTTTTACTTACACACACACACACACACACACACACACACACACACACACACACACACACACACATCTGCAGCTACTTTCATACACAAAGAAAATTGCAAAGTTTCCTTCAATCCCCAACCAAAACTATTTCAGGAAATGAGACTAAAATGATTAACTTTGTCATGTGAATAAACATGAGGATCAGGGAAATATCTTGCTGGAAAGAATATCTGAAAAATGAATTTCTAAGGCCCATTATAACTGCTATTATATCACAGGAGGATTTTCACATGTATTGTTCAGTAAAGACACCACCTTGGGCTACCTCCAAAGTCCATCTTTTTTTTTTTCAATTCCAGTTTAAACTTCTGAAGGACACCATAAGGAATTGTTGGAGATTGCCCAAATGTGATCTCATTTCAGGCCAACAAATGGTGACACAGCCAAATTAAGCTCCTGTCTTTTCTACCTCTATTTTAAAGCATGACACAAAATCCTATGGATGCTAGTTTCCCTAAAGACGGATTTGGGAAGTGTTACTGGAAGGGGGTGTCAAAACACAGCACTCAGAAACAAACACAGCACAAGACTTAAAAGGGCCACTCAAAGCAAGCTTTGGCTTCCCAGGTGCCTAAAACCATATGAGATAGTGCTGGGCTGGAGGGGGCTCAACGGGGACAGACAACTGTCATCCCCTTCCTCCTGCCCTGCCTTTTAGGAAAGTAAGCTTATTTTCCTCAAGGGTCTGGGAATGGCACTTTCCATACCATATCACTATTTCTATACTACTACCTAGAGTCAATGCTTCACCAGGGACACCTTCCTAGTAACAGGAAAGTACAACTACAGGACCTTGTGATGATAGAGAAATACTTAAATATCCAAGTTGATTGTCCTTGGCTGAGTGGGACTTGATTGCAAAATGGGAGCTCATCCCGTTAGCTATTTGGCTTTAAAGCAATCTCTGTCCAGAGTGCAAAATCAGAACCAAACACAAGGGCATTCAAATTTCACTGACTGTGCAATGATCTTCATTCTACACTAATGAAGTCATGATACAGATTTTGACCTTTAAAAAATCATAGTTAAAAATATCAACATTGGAAAAGGACTTTCTCTGCACCCTGTGATTTATCACGTGCAGTCCTTTCCATCTGAGCAGCAACCCTCTGAGAAAAGAAAATCTCTTTCCATGCCCCTTCCTGCTTCTGGTATGTGCTGGGCCTCCTCATTGTAGGACCCTGGGACCCTCTAGGATGTGGGACCCTCTCTTGTGTTTCTTGTGCTCCAAGATGTTGTTTAGGATAATTTGATATGTTCCCCCTCCCTTTAAAAGTGTGGGTGAGTAGGGAGGTGCTAAGCCAGAGATGCAAAACCTCTCCAAGAAATACCATAGTGGACACTTCAAAGTGCCAGGCTGTATGCCAACTCCTCAAAGTGGCCCCGAGCGAGGCCTTGTTCTTCAGGCTCCATGGCCCATGGAGAGCTGGGGAAATATGGCACCCGAGAATGAGATCAGGTGGCAGTTACATGACTATGAGTCACTGTGGGAAGGACCTATTGGAGGGTACCATTTTCTATGAGCAAATCCAAGATGAGCCTACTCTATTTTAAGTACAGAGGCTGATCTACCCACCAGCTGTAAAAAAGCATATTGATGAGTAAACTCCTAAGAAAACAAGGATTTACATTCCTTGATCTGCTATGTCTGGTGAGAGACCAAATTCTTCTTTAAGCTGGTCACTTAGCAGCAATTATATTCAATGAAGGAAATGACCTATGATTTTCAAGTTTACAAAATTCCCTGTTTAAAATCTCAAAAAATTTGACATTTCCAGGGAAATAAGGAAGTTCATGGTACTCACACATCAGACAATGAATTCTATTCAAAGAATGAAAAGCATTTGAGGAGGGATATGGTAGAAATAGGAATCTACACTTAATTTCTAGTAACAGTTTTGCAAGACTTAGGAGGGCTCAAAGTATATTCATCACATGCTATTGGGATAAAATTTACCTATTTCCAACAGCTCATGAGCAGAAATTTAAGGTGGTCCCACAGACCCTTTAATCCCATTGACTTTTTTTCACAGCCATGGACAGATTAAATGCAAAAGTCCTAGACCCTGGATAAGAAAGAATTTGGGATCCTTGATTTTGATGAATCCTTCCCTTCTGGGGACCAATTTTTAAAAAATGAATAATAGAACTCTTGAATTTTTTTCTTTTTTCAAAAGAATATTAATCTCAATTCAGGTATCTAGTAGACAACCAAACTTTCAAAAGTGAAATACTGCACTTTGTAGGATATTTAAAACCAAATACTAAGTTGCATTCCCTAAACACCCTTCAGACAGTGAACATTTTAGGATCTCCTAATCCCTGGATGCGCTCTGGGTCCAGTTCAGAAGCATCGTCCTCTTTACTAATTTGAGAATTAGACAGTTTCAAGGGAAGAATTCAGAGGGCAAATGCTGCCCAGAGCGCAGATTACTTGCTGCTCTAAGAGAACTCGGTGTTAAAGAAGATCAATCTTAAGTGCATATTTTCAGAACTGCAAATTCAATTATTTAAAAAAATAAAGTAAAATTTCAAATCACATTTCACAATAATGTAGGGGATAGCACTAGCATTTTCTACATATACACATGTGCTTCAGTAAGTATTCTGGGTGGATAAGCATTAGAACATTAGCTCCGATTACAACTTCTGTCATCTAATTTACGAAGAAGAATCTGCATTAGGTCAAAAGTAGTAAAACTGATTCCCACTGCTATTGGGCCTTTAAGCCAGTTCATGCTCAATCCCTTATATAAACCTTGGATGACTCCCTCTTCCCTGACAATGTCTTGCAAGGTACATAAGATGCTATCGTAAGTCTGCCCCTTTACTCCTGCTGTCTGCATTCGTCGCCGTACCACGTCTAGGGGGTAGGAGGCTGACTGGCCAATGAGACCGGCACATGCACCAAAAATCATTCGCTCAACAGGATATGGCTGTGATCGTCCACTGTGTTCTAAAAGAAATGAAATAAGAAAAATAAACAAAATTGCCTACTCAAGACACATTATGTATGCTTAATAAATGCTTGTTGAGATGAATTTCTAGGCAGAGATCTAGCCACCAAAAATATGACTGGTGCTATTCCAGGTCCTGCTTTCATCTTGCCAGGGTACATTTTAGGTATTTAGAAAAGCTCAGTAGGCTCTGAATAAATTATAGACTCATAAGTTAAACAATTTAGCAGATGTCTCTGGCAAAATTCTGCTCCATAAAATATGTACTTGTAGGTTACATTTCCTGGATGAGCAGGAGCACTAACAGAAAAATACCCTGGATAAAGTCTCAGGGCAAAAAAAGTAACTCACAAACCATAGCACAGACCAGGAGAGCAATAACCAAACCTCTCCTTAGATGATTCCACTTTGGAAGAACTTAAAACAAACAAACAAACAAACAAACAAAAAACCCAAAAAACTACAGACTCATAGAGCTAACAGAAAACAGTAGCACAAAAAATGCAAAACTTGGAGATATCCCCTCCATTTGGGGAGTAAAGTCCAACTTTAACAAAGTTAAAAGACAAGAAATAAGCTGAAAAATGAGCAAACAACAATAAAAAGACACTGACCATAGAAAGTTACTATGGTAACAGGAAAGATAAAAATATAAATTCAGAAGACAACAATGTCAAAACAGTTACAGGCAAAGTCTCAAAGAAAAATGTGAACTGGTATCAGCCCCACCCTCCCCAAAAAATTCCTGGAAGAATCAAAATGGATTTTAAAAATCAGATAGGTAGAAAAAAATTAGGAAAAGATATAAGAATTATGCAAGAAAATCATGAAAAAAGAATTAACAGTTTGGTTAAAAAAAAAAACCACAAAAAATGCTGAAGAAAATAACACCCCCCCACACAAAACAAACAAACAAACAAACAGAATAGTCCAAATGACAAAACAGCATGAAAAGCCGCTGAAGAATATAATTTTCTAAAAATCAGTACTGGGCAACTGAAGATAAGATTGTTTCATCGAGAAACAATAAGACAAAATTAAAAGGATGAAAAAGAAAAGAAAACTATCTCACTGAAAAACAAAACTGACCTGGAAAATAGATTGAAGAAAGAAAGAATTTAAGAATTACTAAAGTATTTGAAAGCTATGCGCAAACAAAAGAGCCTAAACATCATATTTCAAAAAATCATCCAGGAAAACTGCCCTGATATCATAAAACCTGAAGGTAAGATATAAAATTGGAAGACTTCATCTATCCCCTTCTGAAAGATCCTTAAACAAAAACTCACAGGAACATTATAGCCAAATTTCAGGTCAAGGAGAAAATATTGCAAGCTCTCAGAAAGAAACAATTCCAATGTCAAGGAGCATAATCTGCAAGATTTAGCAGAATCTGTGTTAAAGGATTGGAGGGTTTAGAATATGATTTTCTATGGAGCAAAAAAACTAGAATTAACAATCAAGAATCACCTACCCAGAAAAACTGATGCAAATTCAAATAACTCTGAGGCACCACCTCACATATAAAAAGAAAATGACAAATGTTGGAGGGGATGTAGAAAAATTTGGACAATAATGCAATACTGGTAGAACTGTGATTTGTTTTTTTGTCTCTCTTCTTTTACAACCTGACTAATAGGGAAATATGTTTTGCAGGATTGCACATATATAACCTATATCAAATTGTTTTTATCAATGAGATAGGGGAGGAAGGGAGAGGAAGGAAGGAAGGAGAAAATTTGGAACTGAAAATTTTAAAAAATGAATGTAAAAATGTTTTTTAAACATGTAATTGGAAAAATATTAAAGTATTCAAAACCCCCCACATCTTATTGCATAGGGACCAAAAAGCATATAAAAAAGGTATCTTCAGGGGAAAAGTGCTATCGCAGGTCTGGGGAAAAAAGCTTCCAAACCTAGTCTGGACATACCATTTCAAATGAGCATCAAAATCAATGGTGAATATTTGTTTTTTAAAAAACAAAACAAATCCATTCCCTATTCAGAGTTTAGTACTTTTCTTTAACCAACCCTTTTATCCTCAGAAGAAACATTCCCACACCATTTTCTCAAGGCCCTCTTTACCGTGGTGAAATTTCTTTAGTGTTTCATAGGTGAAGAAACTCAGCCCAGCATAAGGAATGACTCCAAGAATTGTTGGCATAAAGCCCCTGTACAAAGATTTTAGCCCTTCTTCACGAGACATCCGAATGAAGACATGAAAGATATTACTGTACCTGTCAAACAATAAAATCATTAGTGTCTTATATTTTCAGAAACCATAATAATGGCCCTCATGGGTCACCTGCTCAATTATCAGAATCACTGGAATATAGTAGAAACAAAAAAAACCAAAAAGCCCCACAGGATTTGAAGTTCTAAGACCAGGGTTCAAATGATCATAGGTGAGTCACTGAAAAATGGAAATAATCATATTTGTACTATTTACTCCATAAAACATTTTGCAAAGTGCAAAATGATTATATTTTAATTCAATTACAACTCACATTCTCTACAATGGGATTCAAATAGTCCAAACAAATATAGTCCTTTAGAGTCAATGTACCACTTCCAATAACTAAGGTTTATTAATTGCTTCCACCAACTTCCATCAAAATATGTTAGGTAAAATATTATAAGAAGTAGTTAGTTCCACAGAATGACATTATAAACAAAAAAGAGGTTCCTGAATGAGAAACATTCAGATTATGAAAACTCTAAAATAGTTCTTTCCTGATATCTGAAATAATTCTGAATTCCCAGAGTTGAGCAGAATCAAGGGAAATAAAGGAAAGAGGTGCCGAGACTCTTGCTGTCACCAGTAAAGGGGAGTCAGGGCCAGCAAGAACAAGAAATGGCTGCACTTTTGAGTTCTATGGATCATCAATCTTCCTTCTGTCTTATCAGGAAGGGAAGCTTGGCAGCCAAGAGCAGTGGACTACAGAAGGAATGATGGGTGGCTGCACCGTGCCAGACATAGGGGAAGGTCCTCCAAGATGGTCGACTTCCTGGATGGATGCACTAGGACATTCATCCCTCTGACCTTGTCAAAATCTGCCCTTGTGTACCAAGTATAAAAAGACTTTCTGCCATGTTCAAGCAACTGCACAATTTTATTTCCTTTTTTTTTAAACTGTCCATATAATTTGTGAGAATAACAGAAAGCACACTCAAATGAGCATCAGAATTAAAGTGCTACCTGTGTGAGCTGATGAATTTTATAACAGATTTTGTGACATTATAAGATAATCTGGTTAAATGCCTAAACAACACTGAGCCAATTCTTGCTTAACATAAACAGACCATTCCACAGACCTTCTCTTCCTCTTGAAGGGCTCTGCTCCACAGCTCTGTCCCCCCCCCCAGCTGGAGCAGGTTCAGGACCCCTCTCCCCCCAGCCAGAGTGACTTGAGAATGACCTCTGGTGAAGGGCTGCACTGCGGCTGCTGCCTGTTAGAAGCCGGTGTGCAGACTAGGCCAGCATAGTTCAAATTTCCATAATATAAATTTACATAAAGCAAGATTTGTACTATGAAAAGAATGTCATGGACAATATTCCCAAGTATTAGAATAAAACTTCAGTATCTAGGACTAGAGAGACAAAATATTTGGTTTGAAAGTTTTCTATCTCTGTTTAACACAGGATTATACTTAAAACGTTTGATTCAAAGATAGTGTGCCAATCAGCATGAAAAAGCAATTATTGTCTTTCTTACTTTCTTCCACTACCTGCTGTGCCCTGTGCCAAGTCTATGCATCATACCTCAATGGGTGAGGAGCTTTGGGAAAGAGATCTTCAAACTAATTTAGTTTATAATTAGGAGCTGATGTTCAAGATCCAGAATCATTGCTGGGTTCCTGGTCACTGAGATCCAGAATCTCCAACTCAGATCTGGGGCTCTAAAAAAAAAAGGGGGGGGTGGATCCAGTCTTGAAGACTTGGTTTAGATTCTGCTTTTAGATATTTAATAGCTGTGTGAATAAGGGCACACCATTGTACCGCTGAGCATTGGTTTCCTCCTCTGTAATTAGGGGGTGAAAACTGCTGGAGTAATTTTACCTTACAAGGTGACTGTGAGGTTCAAATAAGAACTTAAGTAAAGTGCTTTGCAACCTCAGAAGTGATTCTGTAAAATCTGTAAATTAGTTATCTATCATGTCTTCAAACTCACATTTCCTTGTGTGTGACAGCCATCCGGGCTCTCACCAAATCCAGTGGGTAGGTTACGGAAGCAGCCGTCATACCAGCCAGTGCACCGGCAACAAGTCTTGGCCAAGGGGGCAAAGCTCTGAATTAAAGAGAGGGAGACAAATGAGAAGGGAATATAAGAAGCAGTAAGTCGCCTCGATAATTTACAACCTAGAACCTGAGCTATTCTGTACATAACCTCTTGGCAGCAGTCATGGTCAGAGTCGGCCCTGCTTGGGTCTTGTGGCAGTGAGAATAACAGAAAGCACACTCAAATGAGCATCAGAATTAAAGTGCTACCTGTGTGAGCTGAGGGCAAGTCACTTAATCTGAGCCTCAGTGTCCTTATCTGAAAAATGGGATGGACTCCCTTTTGGACTCTGTGCTTCTGCTCTGCAGCCATGCTCACTGTGGAGGCCTCTTTTCAGGTCTGTACCTTTCAGAGATTCCTCTGACATCTGAACTTTTCCTGACAGCAGTATTTTGTACTAGTTGATAAAGGCCCACTGTCTCTCCCTGTTCATTCCCTAGTTTTGCTTTTCCCCTCCCCACACCCACAAGAGAAAGGCAATACAATGTCTCCTCAGGCCAGCTCAACAACTGACTCGCCCTCTCTGGAAAAGCCCAATCTCTGTGAAGCAGCTCCAGGTCTATTTACACTGGGGACAATGCTGTCAGTGCTTGCCTAAAATCAGCAAGAACTAAGGCTGCTACCCTTCCAAGTCAGCCCCATCCCATTTTCAGGGAGCCATGAAATGAAGAAGGAAGCCCCTTCTGCCTTACTCGCCCTCGAAGCCATAGTAACGGCCCAGGATCAATTTGTACTCCTCGTGAGCACTAAACTGGATGGCAGCATAGGGGATCACCCGGACCATGGTGGCAGAGTTGCCTCTCCACAAACTGAAGAAACCTTCATTGAGGTAGGTGAAATAGATGAGCTTAAAGGCTTCCTACATACAAAAGAAAATGAGAACAGGGAGTTAGTGGGTTGAAGAAAAAGCACCAGATCTTGCTTTGCTTTTTTCTTGCTTTGCCTTTTAAACATTCACTTGGGGTAGAGCAAGTCCCTGCAGGGTGGGATTCCTGGGCTGAAAACCTGAACAAACCGGAAGTCATTAGCCACTGACACTCTTCCCTTATGGCCCTAGCACTCTGGAGAGTAGGCTAGCTCACCGTGTAGCTGCACATATTCAGACACGCAAAGAAAGCCCAAGCTGCAAAGAGATTCTCAAGACCCGTAACAAGAGACAGTGTCCCTTGAAAGCTCCACACCGTCACTTCTCAGTCTGAGCAGTGGTGGCACCAATCACACCATGCAAGGTAGTCACACCCTCTACCTTAGGCCTAGGGGGTTATCATC
This sequence comes from Sminthopsis crassicaudata, assembly GCF_048593235.1. NCBI lineage: Eukaryota > Metazoa > Chordata > Mammalia > Dasyuromorphia > Dasyuridae > Sminthopsis > Sminthopsis crassicaudata. The sequence continues at coordinate 52,466,344 of NC_133617.1, read as the reverse complement.
AGGTCCCTGATCAGTCCCTGAGATTTAGTTTGGGAAGGAAGAATAAAGGGAAAACTGCATCTTTCAAAGAGTTTTCTTTCCTGCAACATTTTATAAGAACATATTCTGCAAACAAAATACAAGCATGATAGCTGTTAACCACCCCAAAGTGGAAGGCTTTGAGGGAGCTGGGAAGCAAATCCTTTAGGTCAGCATGGGTTATGTACTTTGCCTCACCTTGGCAGAAAATCTTTTTGAAGACACTGGAAAAAACACAAGAATAAGAGACTGTTAGGACTTGTAGGACTTGTCAGGAGCAAGATCGAAGTTCCATGTAACACCAACACAAACCATTTCTATCACTGACTGAATCAAAGTTTGAAAAATGTGCAGTATTACTGATGAACTATAAGTATAGGACTATACTCCTTTTATGACTGGAATCAGAATTTTATTTGACATTCTTAAAACCAAAAAACTAAAAATTCCCAAGCTCTGCAGCTCATTAGAAATGAGGGCCTTCCCTCTCTGTTCAATTTTCTCCTTTCTGGCTGCCCTCACAAGATTCTGTCCCCTGAAGGGCAGCTGAAGGCTCCCAATCAAAGGATGGGCAGTGATTCACACACCCCAGAAAGCCATTACCTATTAAAGAACAAGACTGCCTCAGGGAAAGGATGCAGTCCTTTCTGCCCAAGCCTCAGCAAAGCCCTCCCTCCTTCTCTCTATAGCTCCTTAGTCTTGCCTCTTCTAGATGACAGGGAAGCCACATGAAGCTGGGACCCCACATGGCACCTCACATCTCTACATTATCCCTGATGACTCAGCAGCCCTGACAATATGGCCATCCCAAACCTGGGAGCCCCTTGAGAGGTCTGGTCCTGAGACAGCACTCTCGACTCCTCTTCCAGGTAAATCTTGTATTTCCTTCAACCTTCTCTTTGCTCAAGCCAATGTGGCACAAAGGTGACCAGACAAGGCAATGAATTCTCTATCACAGCATTTATTTGAGTGCTTACTACATGGTCAGCATATATATGCAAGATATACTTCCCATCCCCATAGAGCTTACAATTTGGTCAGGGAGGTAAAATACAAACCCTGAAACAGTGCCAAACAGTGCCAAAGTGAGCAGAACAAATGGCTGGTGCTGAGAGTCTATAAACTGAACAAGAATCCCTTTATTCAAATAAAACATCTGAAGAAACAGAGTCAAGCAAAAGATATGACAGAAGTTAAAAAAAATTCCACTCTCTTACAAGAGACTAATTCTGGAAAGTTTCATGCTGAGAGAAAATCCTTGATCTCCACTGAAGGACCAATAATACTTCCCACCATTCTGAAGGGCCCTGCATTGATCCTGCTTAGATAAGAAGAACTGACAAGGCCTCAAGGAAAAGCACGAAGACAAAAAGTTCTGGTTGAAAACTGATTATTCAGAAGCAACATGATAGTTTACCATGAAGCTATAAAGAAGTGGCTAGGTGGATTCGTGGACTGGAGTCTGGACAACCTGAGTTCAAATCCAACTTCAGACACTTCCTGGCTGTGTGGCCTGTCAAGTCATTTTTCCTCTGTCTGCCTTAATCCACTGGAAAAGAAAATGGCCAGCCAAGCAGTCCGACATCTGTGCCAAGAGGACTCCATGGACAACATGGTCAACCCACAGGGTCACCAAGAGTGGACACAACCAAACAACAACAGGAAGCCATAAAAAGTTCTAATCACCTAAGCTGGGCCCATCCCCGATGAGAACATATGCACCAGAGTTGTGCCCACAGGGGGCATGCAGAACCCAGGACAAATCACACTGAACTGGTTTTCATCATCATCATCCTTACATCGGATGAAAAATAAACAAGTCAGTCTTAAAGGAAAGATCATAGAGGTTTATTGACTGAAAAGAAGAAACGACTCAAGAGCATGTATATTTTGAACTCTTCCACCTTGAGAATTGGGAAGTTAAAATGATGATATTCACATATGATCAGGACTTTTTCAGCATGAGCTGGTCCCTCCATCTACCTTTTTTGGGTTACTGACCAGTCACCAAGAGAGAAAAGGGCTTAGTTGACAAGCATAACCTTCCCTCCAAGCTTGGACACAGGAGTTACTCAATCACAATCTGTAATTTTCTACAGAACCTTTGGGTTTGACAATCTTAGCAGTGATAAGGGATCTAAGATTTCACTTGGTCCAATCTCTGACCTCTTAACAGTTCTAATGGATAAGTATTGGGCTTTCATTCAAATATCTCTATGAATAAGTCAGTATCCAAGTCTATATGTTTATGCTATGCCTTCCTTAAAGAGGTGCTGCTTAAACTTTAAGGGAACCATAATAATAATAACAACAATAATAGCAATAACAACAGTAGCTAACATTTCTATAGCACTTATTCTGTGCCAGGTGCTGTGATAAGCTCTTTAAATTATTATCTCATTTGATCCTCACAGCCTTTGGAGGTAGGTGCTATAATTATCTTCATTTTATAGATAAGGAAACAAAGACAATTAGGGTTAAGTGATTTGCTCAGTTTTACACAGCTAGTAAGCGTTTGAAGTCACATTTGAACTCAAGTTTTCCTGACTCAAGCTCTGGCACTCTATCCATTAAACCATTCCCACTTAGAAATTCTTTTAAGAAGAAAAATGCTATAAAAGCAAAGAGTACTTTATGGCTCCAAACTAATGTAACAATGAAAAGCATTCCACTCATTGCATAGCCAAATGTTTGAGCAGAGAGAACTGCTGGTTAGTGATGAGACAATTATAATTATTAAATTTGATACTGAAAAACCAACTAGCCCCTTCAAGAAATAAGGGATTCCATGAAGCACTGAGCCAGAAGGCAATATGGAATAGTAGAAGCAGGCTCAAATTCCACCAATAATTGGCTGTATGATCTTGGGTAAAGCACTTAACTGTGCTTTGATTTTCTGAAGAAAATGGACTAGCTCAGTAGTGTCAAAGGCAATTAGAAGCAGATGCACATCAACTTAGAAAATCTCAAATTAACATTTATGTTGTATTGTATTTTTACTTATTTTGTTAAACATATCCAGTTACATCTGGATTTGGTTTGGGGCACACTGGGGAGTTCTGAAGGACCTCATTTGATACCACTTGAACAGAGGATCTCTAATGGAACTTTCAATTGCAAAATTCTCTGTATTTGATCTTTTAAGTTTCTTCCCACTCTGGCATTATATGATTTCTATGCTGGAGACCTTTCCAGCTCTACTAAATTTGCTGAACTTAATTAAACATTGTCTATTTGGTGACTCTATGATTCAGCTTTCACTGAATAACAAGGTCTCCTAAACATGAATCCTAAATATTTTGAGCTAGAGTTTCACTGTTTGATTATAAAATATCAACTTATCTAAGTTTAAAAAGCTCCAGCTTTATGAGCCTCTGACTACCAAGTTGCAAACTTCAACAGGAATTTGCTCATTATGCTATTGATGGCCATCTTTGGTTATCTGAAGAATTGCCAATGGAGGAGATATTAAATTTTTTCTGTTTAAATCAAATATTAAGCACCTATTATATGCTAGTCACTGAGGATACAAATACAAAGGATGAAATATTCTCTACTTGCAACAAGTTTATATCTAATGTTTGCCCCTACTCCCAACCCTTATAAGAGCAGAACCAGCAACAAGGGGAAAGCTGCAAAGAGACTTGACATCAGAAAAAGCAAACCAAAAAACCAACAACAAAAAAGAAATCTAACAATTCTCAGTGGGCTAAAGTTGAATGAGCAGCATTTGAGAGCTGGATATGTTCTTCTGCTTTGGAAATCTTCAAGAAGGTGGATGACACTTACTTGGTGGATATGTTATATGAGGGATTTCTTTCACGTGAGGCTTGGACTCTATGGTCACTGAAGTCTCTTCCAACTCATAGATTCTCACCAAAAAAGCTCTAAGGTAATATGGAAGATGGAGTGGAGAATAGGCAGGGAAAGTAATAATGCAAATGAAAAGAGGCAGCATAGTAGTAGTCTAAAAGTCATAGTGTGATCCGTAATTTCTAGCAAGTCAGTCATTTACCCTTTCTAAGCTTTATTTTACTCACTCTTAAAATGCAAAGAGTTATACTGGAACTAAGACAAACTGAAATGAAATAATGCGAAATAGTTTAAAAGTGAATAGAAGTCAATATGTGAAATCTTAAAAGCCAGACAAAAGAGTTTGTATTTTATCCTAGAAGCAACATGGAGATTCTCTGCTATGAGCCATGTCATGGATGAATTGGGGAAGGAAGAGACAAATTAGGAAAATGGGTCAAACACCACTTTACTAGAAAGATACGCCTTTCTCTACGATATAAGAGGATATAAAGAATACATCCTTTACTGAGGATGGGGCAAGATGTCCTGTAACTGTGTAATATGTGGAAGACAGGAGAAACTATGAAGGTCTCAGTAGTTCTCCTGTGCAGAACTCAAGGTGCATTATCAGGGAGATAAAATTGGGGTGAATTAAGCATATGTTAGGGTGAAGTCAGAAGGCCTAGAATCTTGGGTCTAGTTCTTATGATCTATGTAACCTTGGAAAAAACCTTAACTTCTCTGAGTTTCCATTTTCTGATTTAGCCTCCAAGTAGAAGGATTAATCATGTCTAAGCTTCTTCCAGCTCTTTAAAAAGCTTGGAAAATGGATGTGCAGAATCAAAGAGGATGCTGAGAAGAACCTTTAAAATTATATTCAAGCCTAGTTGTAGAAGAAGGACACACAACTGAACATTCAAACTGTGTAAGATACAGACTATATCATCACAATAAATGACAGTTCCATCCTTTTCTAGGAGATCATATTTCTAGAGAAGGAAAATACAGAAGATAGAACATAATGAGGAAGATGGCCAAAAGACAATGTTGTAGGGAAAAGTAGGAGAGAAGACACTTTTCTGATGGTAGACTTCATGGAAAACATGAGCTGGGCCCTGAGGTAAGAAAAAGAGAGGACATTCAAGGCATAGAGGATGATTTATGTGAATGCTGATAGGAGGCAGGAAATATGATGAATTAGAGGAAGAAGTAATAGTTCTCTTCAGTTTGATTGGAACTAAGAGGTGAAACAGAATAATGTGAAATAAAGTTTTTTAAGTGGGTTGAAGCCAAAATGTGAAGTCTTAAATGCCAGAAAAAGAGCATGTATTTATGAGTTGGGGAACAATGTAAGCAGAATTATAGTTTATGAAGACTACATTGGAAGGAGCTTTGTCAAGGAAGTATTAAAGAAGAATTGGAAACACATTAGGAATTTAATTCTACAGTCTAGGGGAAATGTGACAAAACCACTGCAATAGGACCTGGACAGTATGAAGGAATAGGTTTTCTGGAATATTAAGGAGAATGTCTATCTAGCTGTGGCAAAGAGTGAGAGGAGTGACAATTTATTAACCCCTCATACAGTCTGCACTAATGTGATGATGATGAAATGACAGTGAAAAACACTTGGAAGGAATTTTGGGGATCACTAAGGCTAATCCTACCTGAAACACGATGTCCTTCTCCAATCCAATTCTTTCCCAATACCGGGAAATGACCTCTAGTGACAAAGACCTCAATTCCTCCTCAGGGAGGTATTTCCATTATTGGACAGTTTACATCATGAAATTCTTTGTTCTATTCAGTAGAAATGTCTCCTTATACCTTCATCCAAGAGCCCTATTCTGATCTCTGATGCCAAGCAGAAAAAAGTCATAGCACTTTAATTAAATGAAGATCAATAAGTCAGGTGTCCCTTAAGTCTCTGTCCAAGAATGCCACTTTTAATACCAGAAAAATCTAACTGCAGATCTATGAAATCTATGAGGTTTTTCTTTAAACCAGAAGCAAGTTTTTGATAATCTTTTCATTTTCTCCTGGATACTCTTTCTATCTACAATTAGAAAACTTTCTCATTCAAATCAACTTAATACGATTATTTCCAAACTAATCATATAGAGAAATTCTTTGGGAGGCCCAGAATAAGGAGATATACACGCCACATTTCTTCACACCAAAAAAGGCAGTCTCATCTTATAGGGCTGCATCTACTTCTCAACAGAGGTTAGGCAGAGATGGGGTATGTTTGAATGTGAAGTCATTTGCTAAGGCAACCACAGGTGATAATGATCAGAAAGCTAGGTACAACAACCCACTGCTTGAATTCTATAAGTTGTTAATTTTGTATGGTCTATGAATAATGTTATAAATATTCAAATGGTCCTTGGCAGAAAAAAGGTCCCCCACCCTCCATTTAGGATGAAACTAGTTTAATTAGAAAACTTGTATAAAAATACTGGTCAGGGACCTTTTAGAACTTTATTATTATCTCTCCTCAACTATATTTCTAATTAAGAAGGAAGACATGGGAAAATGTCATCCTAGGAGACATTAAAGGTGACAGCCAAAATCTGACTAAAGGAAGAGAGAGTAAAGCGGGAGCAGCAATATCCTAAGACTGATCAGAGTATGGGAAGTAAAGGCAGAAACAAGAAACCAGCTTCCCTAGGAAGTGGCCCCTGAGGGCTGCAAAATTTGTTTCCAATTCCATCACAGAGAATCTGTCATCAGAGCAGGCTGAGAGGCCAAGTTAGGATCAGGGTAGAGGAGAGGGCCAGGCCAGATGCTAGTTAACCTGAAACTTTATTGTCGGTCTTTGGGGATAGGGAGAGGCTACCTCAGGAGAAGACTCCTTTTGCTCTGAAACACCGATTCTGAGCTCTGTGAGTGATTTTGCCTTTTTCTTCTTAATTCCAGCAAAGTACTTTTGAAAATGAACTTGGTTTTTTTTTTTTTTTTTTTTTTTTTTTTTTTTTGGTGAATTAAGAAAACAAAAAGGGGCATATGTGGGATGGATGAGGCATATGTAGGATGAGCGTTGCAGGTAGATCTTGAAGGGTTATATGTATTGAAATGCCTTTTCAAGTAAAGGGAAGCAAAAATCAAGAAATTCAGTAGTAGAAAAGAAAATGGACCAAAACTCCTAATAGAACTAGAATCTGTTCAGTCTCCTTTCTTGCCCAAGGTTCCTGTTTATTCATATGATACTGACAATCTTTTAGAAGCTGCTGATTCCTGTACTTTTTAGGTAAGCAAAGTTGGGCAGAGTAAACAGGGGAAAAAAGATGACTGAAGCAAAAGCAGCCAGATTTGGCAAGAGATTCAAAAATATTTGACATCTAATTTGGTCAATAATTCTTTTAAAATACTGACATCTTTTGGGAGGGTTAAAAGAGAAGTCAGTCATTACATACCTTAATATGAATTACTTAATTATAATTAATAACAATAATCTATTCTTATGTGGGGAAAACTGAGGGAATATAAATTTTGATAGAAAGAAGGAAATAAGGTCAGGTAATGCTGACACTTTCAGAAGGTGGGCTCACATGAAAAGACTTTGAGCAGCAAAGTTGGTGAGCAAGAGAGAACTCAACCAACAGAGAAAATTGGGAAATCCTTTTCTTCTCTCTTTCTTCTCAGCCTACACAGTGGCAGTATGGGTAAATGTGATGGGTTTTATACAGCTAGAAGACTCCAAAGCCACAGAAGAGACCAAAAGTAGCATAATAAATGATAGAAGAAAGCTCATGCAGGTACTGCCTTGAAGGTCAACCTATATGGAGAAGCATCTCATACAAAAGGGATTATCTTAGAAAAAAGTTGGTGTGGAAGCCAAATTCTGCCATTGGGAAGTATATGAGAGTCTAGCTGATTAAGAATGACAAAAAAAAAATTCACTATCTCTGTTCCCAATATTGGCTGCTTGAATTTTATTGAGGAAAGTAACATAATTTTGGTTGCTGGATTTGTTAAAAACAAACAAACAAAAAAACAAGGTCATAATATTCCTATAGTATGTTTCAAGGTTTTAAAAGTTGCAAATGTTTCTCTTCTGGCCTTTTGCAAAGGCAAGAAGGAAAGATCAAGATCATAAAAATTGTATTATATTATGTTTTTGTTACAGTAAAAAAAATCATGTAAAAAAGAAGCAGGAAATAATTCAAGGTAAACATTATATGTGCTCTCTAGGGATGCCTGCAAACAGAGTACTGAATAAGCCATTGGCCAAAAAAAAAAAAAAAAAGTGATTCGAACTCTGAGGAGTCTACCAGTATAACTAGTCCTCTTTCCTATCTATGGTGCTACTTCCTCACATCTCAGAGGTGAGGTCCATCAAAGCTGCTGAGCCCTCTTTTCTTTTCTTTTTTTTTTTCTTTCTTTCTTTCTTTTTTTTTTGTCTTTTTTTTTCTTTCTTTCTTTTTTTTTTTTTTTTTTTTTTTTTTTTTTTTTTTTTGAGGCTGGGGTTAAGTGACTTGCCCAGGGTCACACAGCTAGGAAGTGTTAAGTGTCTGAGAACAGATTTGAACTTGGGTCCTCCTGAATTCAGGGCTGGTGCTCTATCTACCTAGCTGTCCCTGCTGAGCTCTCTTTTCATAACTCAAGGGAAGAACATGGTCAGGCACATCTGTGTTGGTGGTCAGCTTGCTCTAATCATTCCAAAAGTGAAAATTAATAAAACTGTTCTGCACAAGGCAGTTCTGTCACTCCAGTGATGTAATCAAAGAAAACAAAGATAAAAAGTGAAACAGTATTTGTCTATCTGAAACATCATTTCTTACTAGAAAACTACAACTCTTAAGTAATCATGATTAAATTGTTCTGTTAAAAACTATGCAAGATAATTTAAAGTGAGGCTTTTGTGAGAAAAGCCCAATTTCTAAGAAGGGAACACCCACAAGAGGGAAATTTTACCCATTTTCTTTTAGATCTTGTCTTTCCCCTTTGGGACAGGGATAGGAAAGAAAATGGTTGAGGAAAGAATTGTAAATTCTTCCTAGAGAATTTTAGAGCTTAGAAGGACCTCAGAGATGCACCCAGAAACTAAAAAGGAATCTTCTCTAAAATATTCCTAAGGGAGTGACTCCCTGGACACATCTGGTAAGAAGGAATCAACTACTTCCTAAAAACACACACTCCATTTTCAGAATTCCAATTTTTTGTTTTCCTTGTCATCCAGGTGAAATCTGTCCCACTGTGGCTTCCTTCTATTTCCTTCAGTTCTGCCTCTGGGGTTAAGCAGAACCCAACTAATCCCTCTTCCATATGACAGCCCTTCAAATATTTGAAGATGAGGAATATGTTCTCCCTAAAATTTTTCTTCATTAAGTTAAACATTCCCCCCACTCTAATGGCCAAGAACAATTACCTTGAAAGATGATTTTGGTTCTGTCCAGGGGAGCTACTGCAGTTTTAGCAAGAGCTCCTGCCAATGCCCCAGATAATAGAGAGTTGAGAAGTTTTTTTTTATCATCCTACAACAAAACCAAAAAAAAAAAAAAAAAAAAAAGACAAACACTGAACAATCAGTAACAAAAGAAGTTTATTTTGCCACAATCAAATAAAATTATCCATTAAGTTGAGATACAAAACCTTTTGTTTTCAAATAATTATGTAAAAATCAGTTGAATTGTACCAATTTGTTTCAACCATAGCTTCAATAACTGTACAACTTCAATTAAGTAACTTCTCTAGGTTTCAGTTTCTTTTGCTGTAAAATGAACAGGCTGGGGGTCTTAACATAAGTCTGTAGATAGATTTCAGAGGGTCATGAATTTGGAGAGGAAAAATGATAAGATAATTTCAAAATAATTTTCTTTTTAATCCCATGTACTTTATGCTTTCAAATATAATATACTGAGAAATATTATGCTATTTCAGACACAAAAAAAGATTAAGAACTCCTAGACTAGAAATTTCTAGACATTAAACTTAGATTCTGTAGCTTCTATTGGCCTAGTACCAATTAAGGTCAAATGAAATTAAACTCAAAAGTCTTTCTTGGCAATATTAATTACCTCAATTATCTTAATGAAAAGGAAGAAAGCATCTGGCAAGACCCTGAAAAACAGAGATGACTAGACCTATGAGGTACAAAGTTCTCAGATCACTGACCTGTGAACAGACAAGGCGCTAGTCTTTTTTTTTTTTTTTTTTTGACTCATTCATACTAAACAAAGAAGTAAACCTTGACTCTTTCTATTTAAAAATTATTTTGAACCAAACGCTTAAAAGACAAACATAAAGAATCTTCCTTCCTTTAATTTTTTCAACACCCCCCCCACAGAGTTCACCACTACCACCATCATCATCATGCTTTCTACCCTTGGCCACAAGTTTCTTTCTATAAGGCCCAATTAGCCCCTACTGTTCAATGGCTACAGTCTGCACATTTATCTAGACAGCCTTTGGCACAAAAAGTTCATTTGAAAGCAAAAATCCATCACCACTTCTAAAATGATTGAACTCTCAAAGCACATGCTATACTGGTAAACAGTTCTCAAATGCCATTAGTACACTAGCAAAAATACACATATTCAACCCACAGTGCTTAATGACTCTGGGGACATAAAGAACATTCAGCAACAGTGAGCAGTAAGTTATATCAATTCAATGGATCACTACCCAAAATAAGAGCAGTTAATGCCACTGGGCTTAGACTATCTCTGAGCATCATGTTTCTCCACTGACATGAAATAATAATCACAGTAGAATTTTGAAATATGGTGAATTTTGGTTATAATGTATTATGATGTTATATAAAACAATATTGGTCAAGGTATGCATGTAGTATCAATAAAATATAAAAACTCAAAGTTCAAAGATGATTCTAAAACTGGGATATGTCACATTAGAGTAGACAGGAAAATAACTTAATGAGTACATCCTAGGTAAAAGAAAGGGACAGGAACTAAAATATTAAATGGAAGCACATTTGGAAACTTCAAAAAGTAGATTCATAGAATTTTGGTGTTTTAAATAAAAAGGTTGATTTTCAAATATAATCTTCTTTCCTCCTTTTCCCAGGAAGCCTCCCCTTGTGCTAAAGACTGAGAAACAAAAACAAAACAGTTCAGCAAAACAAAGTAACACATTGACTCAGTTGGGCAGCATGCACTGCATTTCATAAACATAGTCTCCCACGTTGGAAATAAAGAAGAGTTCATTTTCTTTAATCTTTCTCAGGGGCCAATCTTAGTACCTGTTCTTCCATTTTACATTGTTGGAGTCATTATATATATTACTTTGCTGATTTTGCTAACCTTCCTCTGTTCTTACAGTCCAGAACACCTCAAGTCAGTTCCTGACTCTGCCACTTAGTACTTATGTGACCTTAATCATATTTAGGACATGCCTAGACTTAGTACCTTACTACCTTGAACACTTTACTTTATCAGCTTCAGTGTCCTTAAGTTTAAAATGAAGATGTTGGACTAGATGCCCTCGAAGGTCCCTTTTCTCTCTCAATCCATAATTCTATGACATAAGTCTTCTTTACAGACATCTTCTCTGAACTTTTCACATATATCATTGACCACAGGACTTCTCCATTATAATCACTGATTACAATTAACTTAGCTTTTTCTCAGAAGACTACCTACTTCTGTTTTTAGTTTTTCACAATTATACAAAATGCTGCAAATATATCATATATCTATATCATATATCATATATCTATATAAAACCTTTAGTTGGAAGATCCTTGGAATGTAACAGCAAGATCTATGGGTGAAAGGATTTGGTTTGTTTAGACACCAGACTGATGCTAACTATCAACTATTTTATAATTTAGTCTTAAATCTCAGTAATACAATGATCCAAGACAATCCAAAGAACTCATCCAGAGAAAGAACTATGGAGTCTGAATGCAGATCAAAGCATACTATTTTCATTTTCTTTGCTTTTTGTGTGTTTTTTTCTTTTGGTCTGTTTCTTCTTTCATAACATGATTAATATGGAAATATATTTTACATAATTGTTAATATATAACCCATGTCAAATTACTTACTGTCTTACAAAGGAAGAAGGGAAAAGAAAGGGGGGAGAAAATTTGAAACTCAAAATTTTTTTCAAACTGAATGTTGAAAATTTTCTTTACAAATAATTGGAAAAAATAAAATACTATTTTAAAAAAATTAGTCTTAAAGAGTTGTCTAAGGCACAGAAAATTCAAATGACTTGCTGAGAGTCAGTGCTAGTTTGGGCCAAAAAATAGATTTGAATCCAGTCCTTTCGACATTCTACAAGCTCTGTATCCACTGTCATACTACTCCAAATGGGTCAAAGGATATAGTCACATTTTTTAATAAATGATTTTTAGTGATATTATTTGTTTCTATATAATCTACATTTCCCTCTATATTTCTTTTCCTACCTTCTCCCAGAGAGCTATCTTTATAATAAAGGGAGGGGGGGCAGAAAAGGTCTGGCAAAACTCAAAAGCATGCTGAAGAACTCTAATGTTACACAGGAAGTACCCTATAACCCAGAATACCTAGCTTCCAAACAACAGCATATTTTCTTTTTGTGTTGAGTATGATCACATCTATTTTATGTAATCCTTGACCACTTTCCAGAATTGGGATCAATTCCCAGTTCTACCAACAACTATTAGATATCCTGCAGTTCTGATTATTTCCATCATTTGTCATACTTCCAGTTTATAACATCCTCACTTTACAAATTAAAAAACTGACTCCAGAGAGAAAACAGGATGACAAATTATTTAGTAAAATCCCATCATTTTACAGACAGGTAAATTAAGACACAACAAAGTGAAATGACATGTTTAGGGTAAAAAGGTCAAACAACTGTGGATAAAGAAGGACTGAAACTTATACCCAAGTCTCATATCTGGACCATACTGTGCAAATTTTCTGACTCTCAATCTGATATGCATTCCCAAAAACCTGCTATACCACAGTAAGATCATATTACACTACAGCCCCAACTATATCCTGAAACAAAGAAAAAGATAAGCAAAAAACAATGATAAGATTTATATTTTCAGATTAATTTATGATTTGTCTTGTGGTCAGTTATTAGGATCAAGAATTTAATTCAGTGAGCATTTATGAAGAATATAGCAAAAGAATAGAAAATAACACAATTCCCACATCTTGAAGGGACTATATACTCAAACCTTTCTGGTAAAGTTTTCATTTCTTTAAGGTAAAATAAGAAGTAATTTAAATATTCACATCTTTAATTTAATTTAAATGGTTAAAATGTCTTCCTCCACTATTCAGGTGAGCTGTTTCCAATAATCATTAACCAGAAGGCTAGGAGGATGTAAAAGAGCACTGCAATGAGTTGGCCCAAGAATAATAAAACAGGAGCACTGATACCCTATAGCGTTCTCTTAAAGGCTGGCAAAACTTTTACAAACATGGTCTCCTCTCACTCCCACAACAACCCTGGGGTGGGTGGGTGTTATCGTTTTCCCTGTTTTATGAATAAGGATACTCGGCAGACAGAGTTGTGAAGTGACCTGCTCAGGGTCCCTGAGGTGGGATTCAAATTCAGGTCTTCTAGTCTTCAGGCTCAGGACTCAGTGCACAATGGCACCCCCTAGCGGCCTATTGGTGGCAGAAAAACAGGAAATAGTAGATACCCAAATGATGGGGAATGACAGAATACACAAAGGGCAGAATACGGGAATTAATGTACCAGAATGCTTTTTGAACCATAAGAAATGATAAATATGAGTATTTTAGAAAAACATGGGGAGACTTGAACAAACTAACAGACAGTGAAGAAGACAGAACCATGATACAAAATGGTGACATCAAAGTAAATGAAAACAGCTCTAAGAAACATTAAAATTCAGATCAATAATGATGAGCCTTAATTTCAGAGGGCTGATGGTAGAAACATACTCCTTTACTTTTGAAATAGAAAAAATGATAACTGGGCAGTGTGGATAGCCACACATAGACTACCCCACATAGTGAATGTGCTGATCTGTTTTTCTTTGGCGCAGGAGGTGTTTTAAGAAATGACAATGATATAAACCTCCCCAAAACAACAATAAATCATTTACTTAAAAGGGAAAGACATTGATCTTAGCACCAAAAGACCAAGGTTAGGCCTTGTTTTGGTTATTACCTAATTTGCAAAATGGGAATACCAGTACTTTTATTCCACTTTCCCTTGATGTCCCTGGTAAGCTCAAATGAGACAAATGTCCACAAAACACTACATATATAAACACAGATTCTCCTATGCTCTTCAGTAAAGTAAAATGAAAATTATATCATTAAGTAAAACATATTTTACTTAATGATATAATTTTCATTTTTAACATTAAACATCTGCTAATGTTCTTCTCTAATGTGTCATCATGGTCTAGAAATAACCCTTAGTATTTGAAAGCTATCCCAGAGAAGAGTAAATTCTTGCATGTTATATCAGGAAAAACGTAGATAAAAGGCCTAATGATGGAATATATGTCTGCTGGCCAAGAAACAACTTAGTTAAACCAGAAAAAAAGTTAATCACCAAATTGGTCAGAAGAGCATGAATTTTTCAATTAAAACAGTTCTTGAACACGTTACTAAACCGTTATAAAAGAGACTGTGATCAGTACTTGTGGAGGAAAGACCCACACCAACCAAATCACTGATCTTTGAAATGTTATTATTAAAATAAGCCCTATTAACCTAAACAAAAAACAGATAAGCAAACCAATCTGTTTAAGGTACATAATGCATACACATGCCCAGAGGTATATATACATACATATGTATACATGTACATACATAATTACATTTATATATACCATACACATGTACATATATGCATCATACACACACACACATTTTTTGTACTGACAACCATGGAAAGTATATGCTATTTCCAATTACTATATCATTCCTTCACAGAAGCATCTTTGAGGAAAAGCATATTTGCCTGAACAGATCTACAAATTAAATAAGGCCATCAGGAAAGAAAGCATTTGTTATACTTACCCCACCAGTAACCGGTAGAATGGTTTTCACATCCTTCTCTTTTAAACCCACAGAAGCTTCTTTCACACCATTACCCATACCAGTCTTGTTGATAAAAGAAGATGGTATTCCTAGGTTAAAACAAAAATGTTTAATAATAAACACAGAACTCATATACCTCAAGTATGGAAGCTAATGATTTTTAAGGACCACTTTCAGTTCTATGATCCCAAGGCTGAAATCAAAGCAGACTAAAGGATGGCCTTTTCCATCCCAAACAGACAATAGGAGCTTTTCTAAGGTAGAGTGGTGCTGTGACAAGAGCCTAGGGCTTTAGGTCAGGAACCCAAGGGATAAGTACTAGCTTTGCTACTTACTAGTCAAAGGAGACTGTAAGCAAATTATTGAGCTTCTTTTTGCCTCAGTTCCCTTATCAATAAAATCACAATAAAAATAACTTTTCATTTCACAAGATTTCTATAAGTAATTTGTAAACTCTTAATACCCTATAAAAATCATAATGAAATTACCAACCAGATGGAAAAAATGCTCCAAAATCACTAATAGAAAAATATAAATGAAAACAACTTGGCAAAAATGTTACAAAAAGAAAATGGTGGCTCTTCCAGGGGCTAGGGAAAGGCACAATAAAATATTGTTGATGGAATTATAAACTGCTTTCTGGAAAGTAATTTGGAATTGTACTTACAGTGTCACTAAACTGTGACTTTAACCTAACTTATCATTTCTAGATTATATATTATACTTCAAGGAGATAAGGATAGATAGAAAGGATTCATATGCACCAAAATTTTTATAGCAGTAAAAAAATGGGAAACAAAATGGGTACCAATCAGTTAGGGAATAGCTGAACAAATTATGGTAAATAAATGGAGGCATAAGAATATGAATATGGTATGTGAATGAAGGGGATAAGGACTACACTAGTAATTTTGTGGGTATAGGAAACTCCTAAATGAGAAAATTTTCCTTCTGACAGAAAGGAGACAAACAAGGCCTATATAAGAATTTTTTGCTTGTCTATATTTTTTATTATAACTTTTAATTTACAAGATATACACATAAGTAATTTTTCAGCATTGACAATTGCAAAACCTTTTGTTCCAACTTTTCCCCTCCTTCCCTGCACCCCTTCCCCCAGATGACAGATTGACCAATACATGTTAAATATGTTAAAATATAAATTAAATACAATATATGTATATATATCCAAATGGTTATTTTGATGTACAAAAAGAATTGGACTTTGAAATAGTGTACAATTAGCTTGTGAAGGAAATCAAAAATGCAAGCAGACAAAAATAGAGATATTGGGAATTCTATGTAGTGGTTCATAGTCATCTCCCAGAGTTCTTTCCCTGGGTGTAGCTGGTTCAATTCATTACTGCTCTATTGGAACTGATTTGGTTCATCTCATTGTTGGAGAGGGCCACGTCCATCAGAATGGATCATCATATAATATTGTTGTTGAAGTATATAATGATCTCCTGGTCCTGCTCATTTCACTCAGCATCAGTTCCTGTAAGTCTTTCCAGGCCTTTCTGAAATCATCCTGCTGGTCATTTCTTTCAGAACAATAATATTCCATAATATTCATATACCACAATTTATTCAGCCATTCTCCAATTGATGGGCATCCACTCTGTTTCCAGTTTCTTGCCACTACAAAGAGGGCTACCACAAACATTCTTGCACATACAGGTCCCTTTCCCTTCTTTAAAATCTCTTTGGGATATAAGCCCAGTAGTAACACTGCTGGATCATAGGGTATGCACAGTTTGATAACTTTTTGGGCATAGTTCCAAATTGCCCTCCAGAATGGCTGGATGTATTCACAATTCTACCAACAATGTATTGGTGTCCCAGTTTTCCCACATCCCCAACATTCTGCATTATCTTTCCCAGTCATTCTAGACAATCTGTGCTTGTCTATATTTGTTATGAAGGATGGCAGGAGTTGATGGGTGATGACAGTGATGAAGAAAAAAAAAACTTTCATGAGACGTTTTTAAAATACACATGAGAAAGCAAAAGGAAATTCAGAGGGATGAAGTTATACAAATAGGACAGAGGTTGAGTTATTATCATATTAAGTTTAATCTATCCTTTTGTTTAAAAAAAAAAAAGCCTTACATATACAGTTACATATGCAACTCTTTTTTTTTTTTTTTTGGTTTTTTGCTGAGGCAATGAGGTTAAGTGACTTGCCCAGAGTCACACAGCTAGTGTCTGAGACCACATTTGAACTCGGCCCTCCTGACTTCAGGGCTGGTGCTCCGTCCGCTGCACCACCTAGCTGCCCCTACATTATGATCCCACAACATTCTTTTTCAATTACTTTGCTGGAGTTTTCCTTTTTTTTTTTTTTTTTTTTTTTCCACTTAACTATTTCAGGTTTTATTTAAATCTTCCTGTGTTTCTCTACATTTGATATTGTTGTTGTTTGTTCTTTGTCCTTCGTTTTCAAAGAGGATCAAGACATGAGGAAGGTGATGCCATGACTTACAAGGGAATTGGATTTCAGTGAGGGAGAGCAGTGTAAGGTCACCTGCCTCATTTTTCTCTTCAGAGCCATCTGGGTCCAGTGACCAGATATAGATCAGGAGGACTGGGGATGGCTCTGGATATTCTCTGCATTTACCATGTAATGCTAAGCTATAGTGTACAAAGCAAGCCACAACTTAGGTAAAACCATCTCAGCAGAAGGGTTAGAGTAGGTTGAAGATAACTCACAGGCCTCAAACCTGTTGCTGACTTAGGGGGCTTTCTACCACTATTATGTGAAGAATTTCTCCAGAGAAATGGGTGAATGAGAATAAATTGTTCCAACAGTCAAGAAGAAATCAAAAACTCCAAGGTCACTCACTGGTCACTCATCCACTGGTAACAAGGGCATTGTCAGCTATTCTTTATCTTATTTTGCCACTGAACTTCAATGATAATGAAGAAAAAGTGAAGCTGACAACTTTGTGCAATTGTGCTTCACATAAATCTTATTCATCCATGAATCAAGGCATCACCTCATGATGTCATTGGTCCTCTTCAAAATGAAAGATGAACAGCAATTATCTCCTATATAATTTCCTTCAGCACAGTTACTAGTGGAATCCAGATATAGAGCTGAAAGAAACTCAGAAGCCACCTGGTCCAATTTCCTCAATTTACAGATAAGGAAACTAAGGTGTAAGGCAATTTTATGACTTAGCCCAAAGTTACACAGATATAAAGCATCAGAAGCAGATCCTCCGACTTTGGAGCCAAGGCTCTTTCCATTGTGCCATGTGACTTCCTAGAGGATATTACATTTCTGTACCATAATGTACTTATCAATTCACAAATCAATGGGCATCTCCTTTGTTTCCAGTTTTTTGCTACTACAAAAAGGGATTCTATACTTTTAAAATACTTTTTTACTTAACAAATGCTTACTGAATGAATGTTAAATTAAATGTCTAAATCCACTGAATAAGAATATAATGGAATTATATTGTGCTGCAATAATGAATGAATAATACAGAGAAACCCGGGAGAACTTATATAAAATGACAGTGTGAAGAAAGCAAAACAAAAAAATATTTACCTGACTTCAACAATGTATGAAAAGCAGTCAAATTATAACTATAATGTATAGAATCAATAAAATTATAATGAATAACCTAAAAATTTAGAGAATTTCTTACTAAGACCACCTATCTTCTTCTTCTTAGTAGTGTGGTGGAAGCTATAAATACAGAATTTAAAGTCTACAAAAGAATGATTTGTCCTACTGGCTTTAGTTGAATTTTGCTATTTTCATATTAACAAGAAATGAGGCAGAGGGTAAGAACAAAAAGCTAAGATTATAGTATAAAAACAACAGACAATAAAGAAAAGTAGTGATGTTCTAAATTAGTGATGGCAAGAAAAAAAAGTAGGTAGTGAGTTTCCCATCTCTGGAAGTCTTCAATCAGGGACTGCATGACTACTTTGGGGCAAATATTTTTACAGGGAATAAATGTTTCAGGCAAGGCTAAGAATACTTTTTTGAATATGATATCCCTTCCTATTCAGATGTTATATAGTAATTATATAGAGAACAAGAATTATATTATTGGTCTAATTCCATTAAATATCTACATGATAATTTAATTAAAACAATAGGTAATATGATAAGAATAATGGCTATTAAAGCTAGCATTTATAAAGTATTGTAAAGCTTGCAAAGTACTTTATAAATAGTATCTCATAATAAAAAAGGAAAAAAGGTCCCACATATACAAAAATATTTGTAGCAGTTCTTTTTGTGGTGGCAAAGAATTGGAAATTGAAGGGATGTCCATCAACTGGAGGATGACTGAACAAGTTGTAGTATATGAATGTAATGGAATACTATTGTTCTATAAAAATGATGAGCAGGTAGATTTCAGAAAAACCTGGAAAGATTTACAAGAACTGATATTGAGTGAAGTGAGCAGAACCAGGAGAATATTGTACACAGTAAGAACAAGATTATGTGATGATCAGTTTGTGACAGACAGCAATACAGTGAGCCAAGGCATTTGAAGTAGACTTGGGATGGAAAATGTCATCCACATCCAGAGAGAGAACTATGGAGACTGAAAGACTGAAGCATATTATTTTCATTTTTTTTCCTTTCTCATGGTTTTTCCCTTTGTTCTGATTTTTCTTTCAAAATATAATATGGAAATATGTTGAACATTACATATGTAAAAAAAGATTTAACACAGGTTTTTCTTTAAGTTGTAGCAAAAAAAATTTATTGTATAGAGAAGGAAGTTTTCATACTCTCTCTATTCTAATTGTATTGTGGATCTAAACTCCTACTCTCCAAATAAAAAAAAAAACAGCCTCCCCAAAACCCCAACCAAATATTGCTCATTTGAACTTCACAACAACCCTAGGAGGTAGATGCTATTATTATCCTCTTTTTATAGATGAGGGAACTGAGGCAGACAAATGTTTCTGAGGTGGGATTTGAACTCAGGTCTTCCTTTCTTCAAGTTCAATGTTCTATCCACTGTGCCACCTCGCTGTCTTGAAGCTTATACTTAAGCTTGCTCTAAATTTAATCTGTTTAAGTTTCTATTTACCAGGAATAAGTTCTTTTGGCTTCCACAGTTCCTTCCAAGAAATAAGTCAGTATTATCTTAGCCTAATGTCTTCACTTAGCCCCAAGGTGCCTTGCTCATGACTAGCCAGAAAGAAGTCATCAGCATTTTTTATTCAGTATTCCTCTGGGATGCAAAACTGTTGCTACAGGGGGATTTTAATCATTTAGCAGGAAGAGAGTGGTCTAGCCTGCTTTATCTATTTAGCCTTCCTGCCCCTAGTATTCTGGAATTTGAGGTGATAGATATATAACTAATTAATTGGATTGTGGATTTAGTGGGGGTTTTGGTGGCTTCATCCACTAAAGAAAGGTTTGTTGAATGGCATATGCTCCTGAATCATTTATCATTCTACCCTATAAAATAACAATAAATTATCCACTCTCTATAATGCAACTCAAAGATCTCCTATCTCATATGTCTTTTTCTGGTTATCTCTTACTAATAAGGGAAATCAGAGAATCCAAGCTGGAAGAGACCTTGAAGGTCATCTAATACAAATCCTACTAATTGCTGACATTTATATAACACTACAAAGTTTGTAAAATGCTGTCCAAGTATGTTTTCAAGCCTGTGAGGAAAGTATTGTGGATATTATAAACTAAAGCTCAGAAAGATATGCCTATAGAAAACTTATATGATCTGATACAAAGTGAAGTGATTAGAACCAGGAGAATAATCTACACAGTAACAGTAATATTGTAAAGATAATCAACTGGGAAAGATTTAGTAACATTGATCAACAAAATAATTCATCACAATTCCAGAGGACTGATGAAGAAACGTGTTATCCATCTCTAGAATGAGAACTGATGGCTTCAGAATATAGATGGAAACAATTTTTCCCTTTACTTTTACTTGCTTCCCACCCCAAAACAAGCTAGTCCATAGCATGTGATATTGGCCTTTCTTACCCTCCCATACTCCTTTTTTTTCCCTCTAGTTGAAACATACTTAGACCCTTCACACAATATTCATATGGTATGCTCTTGGGGCCCCTCCAAACTTCTTTTTCCTCAGATATAATACCATGCCCCTGTCCCTGTCTTAGTTACCTATGAATACTCTGTATGTCATCTATTTCTGTTGTTCTATTATCTACTACAAAATCTGTGGTTAGCACTTTTATCTAATAGTACAATGCCCTGAATTTACAAGGTGCTTAACCAATGTTTCCTAAAATGAATTTACTGAAATAAATTATATAACCCATAAGAACTACTAGAAATCTGCCTGCTTCATTCATACCATCAAAGTTTGGCCCTTTCCACATGCCTTTTACAAGCCACCTCATATAAGTGTTACAGAGACTAGCCAACAAAAACAAGTTAATCAAATACTGATCCATTTCCCTAGTTACTGTCAGATGTATTCATAAACAGGGCTCAGTAGTTTAGGTACTTTCTTATATGTGTTCTAGTGCTATGATCCACCTTTCCAAAATAATATATATGACAAACATGACAAGCACAGTTAATATCAGCTATATTAGTTTACTTGTTTCTTGATCATCTGTTAGGATGTCAAAGCCCAAGGAGGTAGAATTTATAATAACTACTTCATTTGTTTACCAACTTATACTTTTGTGTAAAAATTTCCCCTCACTTTCAAAGTCACATGGAGAAGTTATTAAATGGGATAAATTAGTCAATGGCAACTTTTTCCTCTGGATAAAAAGTCCTTTGGAAAATACCAAAGCAAGTTGTTGAAAGGTCTCTAACTTTCATATTATCATGCACCTCTCCCTTAACTTCTTATATTTATTTATAATTTTATAATACTCTACATTTTTCTCTTTTTGTGTGTTTTAAAATCCTAAAGCACTTCCCAAAATGAATTTCAAAGAACCATTGTTAAAAACGCAAATGACTTACATTTCATTTCTGCATGTTTCTTGAGGCTTAAAAAAATAAAAGACCAAAACAAAATTTGTGTTTATTTGTGCAGTAAAATCATACCACTTAATTTCCTCAGCAAAGATAAATTCACAAGTTTTTAATAAAGCAGAGTACAAACTATGCTACTACATTCCCAGATCAATGTTCAGCAATGACTGACAAAAGTTTTATAAAATCAAATTGAACTGACAGAGATTAATCTGTAATAGTGGATTTTCTGTACAAATTAATAATAAATTGTAAATGTAGTATTTGTATTATATAGACTATGCCTTTCTACATATATATATATATATATATATATATATATATATATATATATATATATAAACAAAATCATCTGTTATAAGCACATCCTTACTACAACCATCTGAATCTTTTTAGGCTCTCCATTAAGATAGCCTACTTCTGGGCATCTTCTTGGGCAGCTCCTCTTTGCTCTATACTCTTAGAATTCCTTAGCTCCTGTAACAGATACCATTTCTCCTCAATTGTATGTTCATGGATCCTTACCTCAAACTGCTTAAACCAGTTAGTTTTTTATATTTTACCAATATTCTTTCAGAGAAAGTTTTGACTAGAAAATTCCTTGTTAGCATACTTGGAACAAGTTACATATCAAATGAAAATTCTATCTACCTCTCTTTATCTTTGTTAATATAACTGAAATAAAAATATATCGATATCATCTAACAACTCTTTTACACAAACAATCAAAGCAAAGGAATCTTATAGTTCAATCTCGGATTCTTAAGTATAACAATGTCAAATCACTTTTAAATTACTACCAACAAAAATATAGTTATGGTTCTTTACTTCCTAATACTTCAACTAGGTCTGATCACATTATTCACTAGTTAAAAGACCCTTAGAAGCTCCTCACAGTCCATAATATAAAATATAAAACTCTTGCTTTTGTTGATAATAGGTCTCTCCTAATTTACCCCAAACTACCTTTTTATCATTTCATAATGTTCCTTCTGGAACACTGTATTGGGACTCCTTGTTCCTTGAGCTTGTCTTATAGCTCCTGCTCCCATGTATTAGAATATTTTCCCCCACGCCTAGCACATACTCTTCTCATTTCTGCAATTGAAATTCTTCTTGATCAAGGCCTAGGCCTACCACTTCCTTATCAAAGTCTTTCCTGATGTCTTCAGTTAGAAGCAATCCCTGCCTCTCTCCTTTTCCTTCCATGTTTGGCCTCTCTGATGCATATCACACTCTACTCTAATAATTATATGTGTGTAATTGTGTACAATAATCTGCTTGCAGCAGGATGATAGAACATGCAGCAAGTACAAAAAGACATGCCCTTTTCATCTGTAGCAACATTAGATGGGGGTCTGCCCACATCCACTTGTAGGTAACCTAACCTCATCTTATCATTTGACTCATTCTCTATGCTTGGAATTTTATTTCTTGTGAATAAATTTCTAATCTCATTAGCATGAATCAGTACAAATTCCTACTTCAGTTCAACAAATATTAGCAATTAATGAACTAGGAAAAAAAAAACCTCTCTTTTCAAAAGTAATTTTCCTTATTTCTCTATGTTTAAATATAAAATGAGAGAATTCGGGCAATTTGCAAATAGATGGAAACAATAAATATAAGAATATATATGTATAACTATTGACAATATATTGGCTATGACAAATTGTAAGGGCCCTTTAAATGGGCGGTACCACAGCGCAACGGGAGATTGAGTGCCCTAGGAAGTAATCTCTGTGGATATTAGGACTGCCCAGTGGGTGGGATCTTGGCCACATTGAGATAGCTTCGTAATGGGTGACTCTCTCGCTGATTGGCTTTGTGTGTGACCTCACAGGCCCTTTAATTCTCTTACCAGATTTTCTTGTCTCTCCCTGCACCAGTTCCCCAACCCAGTCTCCCATCTCTAGCTCTCATCATTCTACTTCCTAACTGGTGTCCCTGAGCTTAGCACAATGCCTGCCTGGCACATAGGAGACACTTACTAAATTCTGGATAATTGTTGACCAATTGCTTGCCTTCTGTCACTTGTACTTCCATCCTGCCCAGTTCCTGGAAATCCATCTTCTTAAAACATTACTTTCATTACGTCTGTTTCCCATTCAAAAAATCTTAAATGGCATTCCATTGCTTCATAGGTGCAACTAGGTAGTGTAGTAGGCAAAGCGTTGAACTTGGAAGTCACAAAGAGCAGAGTTTAAACATGATCATGGTCTGCTGGTCGGTCTCCTTGTCTTGAAATTCTCCCCACTCCAATCCATTCTCAACTGTCAAATTAATCTTCCGAAAAAGCTTAAGTCTGAGCAGGTTACCTCTAGTGGTTATTACCTCTGGGATAAATATCAAATCCTGACTGACCTTTAAAGCCCTTCATTATCTGACCCTTTTCGTTCTAACACCACTCTCCAATGACTGAGGATTCCTAAATACTCCTTGTGCTTGCCATTCCACTGCCCCATTGCAGGTATTTTTGGCTGTCCCTCATGCCTGGCAGTTTCTTCATCTCCCAGTGGTTTTCAAGTCTTAGCTTAATTTTCAACTTCTGCAAAAAAGCTTTTCCCATTCCTCCTCAAATATAGGGCCTTTCCTCTGAGGCTATCTCAGATTTATTCTGCATTTATCTTGCTTGAACATGTATGCAAGTTGTCTTCTTTATTAGAGTGAGCTTCTTTTTGGTGCAGTAAATAGAGCATCAGCCCTGAATTCAGAAGGACTCGAGTTCAACTCTGGTCTCAGACACTTAACACTTCCTAGCTGTGTGACCCTGGGGCAAGTCACTTAATCCCAGCCTCAGAAAAAAAAAAAAAAAAAAAAAAAAAAAGACAGCTTCTTTTAAGTAGGGACTGGGTTTTTGTCTGTTTGCCTTTTTACATATTGCCTTTGTTTAGCATAGAGCCTGATATATAATATTTACTAAGTGCTGGTTGACTGACTGTGTGACCCTGGGCAAATCACTTTAACTGCTGTCCATTTTGGTTTTCTCATCTATAAAACAGGGATGATACTGCCTACCTTCAAGTGTGATTGTGAGGATAAAATGAGATATTTGCAAACCTTGAAGTATTACGTGAATGCCATTACTATTATTATTATTACCATTACTAAATAAAAATGAAACTCTGCAATTTGGTATTTAAAGAGCCTTTTTCAAGTTTTTCCCCACATAGTTCCAGCTCAAAGTGATCATATTTGCCTCTATGAACACCTATAACACTATAATTAGGCAGTACATATAATTAGACAAAGAGCTGGGTCTAGAGTCAGAAAACCCGAATTCAAATCTAGCCTCAGACACTTTGTAGTTGTATGACTGGTAAAATCAGTTAACGATGTCTGCTTCAGTTTCCCCAATGTAAAATGGGGATAATAACAGCACTTATATCCCAGGATTGTTGCAATGCTCAAATGAGATAATATTTATAAAGTGCTTAGCATAGTGCCTAGAACATAGTATGGACTTAATAAGGCTTGTTTTTGTTTCCTTCCTTCCAATATTATACTATTCTGTGCATATGTTAATTTCAACTTTAGTACTTGATTAAGTGGATTCCTGTTATTCTAAAATGTCACATTTTTCCAAAAAGATTTTAGTTCACTGAAGGCATGCCCTGTACTTCTTTGATATTCCCTTCAGTGACTAAGATAGGTGCTGAGTGTCCTAACAAGTGTTCAGCCAATACTTATTGAATTGAAGATATAATTAGAAATCTGTAGTCAGTAAACATTTAGTAAGAGGAAAACCTAGCAAAATACTTTGATTTTACATTCAAACAGGATTTACATTAGCAAAGAATACAAAACTATTTTTTAATAAGTCAAGCTTTTTAAACCATGATTTCCTATAAGGAAAAAAAGAAAAATGGAAGAGAAGATTACCAGGAGGCTCAAACTTTATTTGATGCTGAATTCTTCAACTAAGACAACCCATGAAATAAAAGAAAATATAAACTATCCCTCAATTTCTAAAAGTCTCCTTATGCTTCTGTAGAAGCAGAAAAGATGAACAGAATTTTAAAGAATCAAGCAGTTTTCAGAAGATCTGTACACATTACCTTAGCTATTGTTATCCTAAGCATGAAATCCCTGTTCAGTGATTGATCAGCTTTTAAATTCATGCTACACATTTTTAGAATGTTTTTATTTTTCTCAATTACAAGTCCAATTTCATCCTTCTTTTCTATATTTTTTAAATTACAAATTCCTGCTCCCTTTTTCACCATACTCTTTGAGAAAGTAAAGATTTTGATATAGATTATACATATGGGGTTATGCAAAATATTTTTCCATATAAACCACATTATAAAAGAGACACAGACCAAAATAAAGTAAGAAAAATATGCTTTGACCTGCATTCAGATTCCCACCAGTTCTTTCTTTGGAGGTCAATAGTGTTTTTCATCATAAATCCTTTGGCACTGTCTTGGATCATTATATTGTTGTGAATATCTAAATGACTCATAGTTGATCATTGTATGATACTGCTTTACTATGTACAATGTTATCCAGATACAACTCATTTCAATTTACATGACTTCATATAAATCTTCCCAAGTTTTTCTGAAACCATCTTGCTCACCATTTCTTATAGCACAACAGTATTCCATTACAATCACATAACAATTTGTTTAGGTATTCCCCAACTAATGAGCATCTCTCTTCAATTTCCAATTCTTTGCCACTATATAAAAAGAGCTGCTATAAATATTATTGTACCTCTTTGGGATACAGATGTAGTATTGGTATTATTGGATTAAAAAATTGATCATCGTTGTCATGTATAATGATCTCCTGGTTCTGTTCATTTCATTTAGCATCAATCAGTTCATGTAAGTCTCGCCAGACCTCTCTAAAATCATCCTGTTGGTCGTTTCTTACAGAACAATAATATTCCATAACATTCATATATCATAACTTATTTAGCCATTCTCCAATTGATGGGCATCTACTCACTTTCCAGTTTCTTGCCACTACGAAAAGGGCTACCACAAACATTTTTGCACATGTGGGTCCCTTTCCCTCCTTTAAGATCTTTTTGGGATATAAACCCAGTAGAAACACTGCTGAGTCAAAGATATGCACAGTTTGATAACCCTTTGGGTACAGTTCCAAATTGTTCTCTAGAATGGTTGGATCAGTTCACAACTCTACCAAACAATGTCTTAGTGTCCCCGTTTTACCATATCCCCTCCAACATATCTTTTCCTGTCATCTTAGCCAATCTGAAAGGTGTGTAGTGGTATCTCAGAATTGTCTTAATTTGCATTTCTCTGATCTATAGTTATTTAGAGCACCCTATGAAAAAATATTCTAAATCTCTATTGATGAGAGAAATTCAAATTAAAACAGCTTTAAGCTACTTACCTGTAAAATGTGAAAATTAAAACACTAAGATACTATTGGTGTAGCTGTATACTGATTCAATGAATCTAGAGAATAATTTGGAACTATGCCCAATGGGCTATAAAACCACTGCACCTTTGGCCAACAATACCACTATGTTTATATTCCTAAGAAATAAAAAATAAAGAGGAAAAGGACCTAGGTCACCAAAAAAAATATTTACAGTAGCTTTTTTAGTGGTAGCAAAAAATTGGAAAGTAAGGGAATGTCAATCAATTGGGAAATGGCTGAACAAATCGTTGCATACGATTGTGATGGAATACCATTATGCTTTAAGAAATGGTGAACTTCTGTATCCCAAGGAAATCATAAAGGACAAAATATTTGCAAAAATGTTTGTAGCAGACAAGATTAAAAGGGAAACAATAAACTGGGAAAACATTTTTATAGTCAAAGATTCTGATAATGGCCTAATTTCCAAAATATATAGAGAATTGACTCTAATTTATAAGAAATCAAGCCATTCTCCAATTGATAAATGGTCAAAGGATATGAACAGACAATTATCAGACAAAGAAATTGAAACTATTTCTAGCCATATGAAAAGACGCTCCAAGTCATTAAATCAGAGAAATGCAAATTAAGACAACTCTGAGATACCACTACACACCTGTCAGATTGGCTATATAAAATGACAGGGAAAGATAATGCAGAATGTTGGAGGGGATGTGGGAAAACTGGGACACCAATACATTGTTGGTAGAATTGTGAATACATCCAGCCATTCTGGAGGGCAATTTGGAACTATGCCCAAAAAGTTATCAAACCGTGCATACCTTTTGATCCAGCAGTGTTACTACTGGGCTTATATCCCAAAGAGATTTTAAAGAAAGGAAAGGGACCTGTATGTGCAAGAATGTTTGTGGCAGCCCTTTTTGTAGTGGCAAGAAACTGGAAACAGAGTGGATGCCCATCAATTGGAGAATAGCTGAATAAATTGTGGTATATGAATATTATGGAATATTATTGTTCTGAAAGAAATGACCAGCAGGATGATTTCAGAAAGGCCTGGAAAGACTTACAGGAACTGATGCTGAGTGAAATGAGCAGGACCAGGAGATCATTATATACTTCAACAACAATATTATATGATGATCCATTCTGATGGACGTGGCCCTCTTCAACAATGAGATGAACCAAATCAGTTCCAATAGAGCAGTAATGACTTGAACCAGTTACACCCAGGAAAAGAACTCTGGGAGATAACTATGAACCACTACACAGAATTCCCAATTCCTCTATTTTTGTCTGCCTGCATTTTTTATTTCCTTCACAGGTTAACTGTACACTATTTCAAAGTCTGATTCTTTTTGTACAGCAAAATAACTGTTTGGACATGTATACATATATTGTATTTAACCTATACTTTAACATATTTAACATGTGTTGGTCAACCTACCATCTGGGGGAGGGGTTGGGGGGAAGGAGGGGAAAAATTGGAACAAAAGATTTTGCAATTATCAATGCTGAAAAATTACCCATGCATATATCTTATAAGTAAAAAGCTATAATAAAAAATTTTTAAAAAGAAATTATGTGTCAAGTCTTAGAAATTAAATATGTCAAGAAATGGGGAAAATGTGGCACAGAGAAGAAAAGGGCACACACAGAATGTCAAAGCTAAAAGGAATCTCAAAGAAGCCACCTGCTCCTATAACTTTGTAGAAGTAGAGGCAATGATTCTGGAGAGCAATTTGGAACTATGCTCAAAAAGTTCTCAAATTGTGCATACCCAGCAGTATTACTATTGAGCTTATATCCCAAAGAGATCTTACCCTTGCAAAACCTTCTGAGGAACTCAAAACTTAAAAAAAGGAATGTGAAAATTATTTACATGCAACTGAGAAAAATAAAATATTAATTTTTAGATAGAATCAGGGGAAAAAAAAGAAGTTTCACCTTTGACCAGCTAAAAAGAAAAACTAGAGTATGCTCAAAAGCTGATTTTAGAAAAATGATTCTCCAAGGGTATCCTAAAAGTTAAGTGATTAACGCTCTGTTTGATGAAGCAAAATGTAAACTGAAACTCACTTTGAATTTTGTAACTTTTATCTTATTTGGACATTTTTCTATTGTGTAAGAATGCTCTAACTTTCACTCAGCAATGGCTAAGGGAGAACGAGATTTTCAGAATCAAGTGATAGCTCTTTCCATCTCTGTTCTCTCTCATAAGCAGAAATGCCTGGATTAGAATAAACTGAATTAATAAGAAGTTTCTGGCAGGCTTCTACCTAAAACAAAAGTACAGAACTTTCTTTCACACAGTTTTCAAGCCTAGTAGAAGGGAAAAGATATTAAATGATTGCTTACTGAATATATTGTGGTAAGGGTTTCTGTTCAGGTTAAAGGTGAACTAAGTGGCCCATCGTGTACCTTTCCAAGGTAAAAAAGCAGGACACAGGACAGAGAGTATTAGGGGACAATCAGTGAGGGAAGAAGAAAGACAGAAATCTAGTAAAAGAGCTAGTTTAGGATGATTGGTCAGAAAGAAGATTGAGGAGGATTAATAAGAGTTGTGGAAAGAAATGGAGAATTATACTCAGGAGAGAGCAATGCCACAAAAACTCATAGATGAGTTATTATTTAGGAGGGAGTGCTTAATAGTGTCAAATGCTGTAGAGATGTCAAGGAGGTAAGCTAGTAAAAACCATAGAATTTATTAATTAAGAAATCACTGGCAACCTTGTAAAGAGCAGTTTCAACCAATAAGAAAACTCCATGCCGGAATGACTAGGGTGGAGAAATGAGATAAAAGGACTCCAATCTGTGAACGTAGTTAGCTTTTTCTAGGAATCTGGCTTGAGGGAATGGTATAGAGTCTAGTGAAAGTTTATTAAGGGTGAAAGAGACCTGGATATGTTTGTAGGAAACAGGAAATAAACTAGGATAAAGAAAGTTTGAAGATTAAAAACAGAAAGTAGATGATTGAAAGGGTAAGATCCCAAAGGAAATGGGAAGGGACAGGATCAAGGAAATAATCAGGACTAGCCTTAGAAGAAAGGACTATCTTCTTCCCCCAAGACTGGACTAAAACAGAAGAGAATGGACGATGATGCTATGGGGCCATTGGGCAGATAACTAGAGAGGAGTTCACAAGAGGAGGCTTTGATTTTCTTGGTAGAATATATAATAAGGTCCTCTCCTGAGTTCAGAGTGGAACAGGTATGGTAAGTGGCTTGAGCAAAAAAAGAAGTTTAGAAAATTTTATCTGGGGAATGTGTTACAATCATGGAAAGGTAAAAAGAGCAACGTGTAGCAGTGACGGATCAACTGAGACAAGATCATTTTGTACTGAATCAGCATGATTCTAAGACTTTCTACAACATTATTCAGCAGAATATCAGTAGAAACAAAGGTGGATGGTGGGTGGAATAATTTCAGGTTGGGATTTGGAAAGGACTAAATGACCAGACTGGTGATAAGGAGAAACTCTAGCATGGAAGATGAGTAAACTTGGAATGGTCCTCTATAGTAGGGCTTAAACTTCTTCCACTTATGACCTCTTTTCACTAGAGAAACTTTTACATGACCCTGGGTATATAAGAAAGATATACATATCAAACATTTACTATAATAAATAATAACTTCATGATCCCCACATTTAGTTACAAGACCTGCTATGGAGTCACAATCTATAGTTTAAGAAGCTGAGATCTATAGTACCAATATGTTAGATAAAGAAAAGGAAACCCAAAGCAAGGCTGGAAAAGCAGGGAGATAAGATGATCAGAGACTGTAGTAAGGACAAAAAACAGATCTGAGGGGTGAGCAAAAAGGAGAAAGGGAAAGAAAGGATATAGTCATAGGAGAAACGTCAGAGTACTGAGTTTTAGAGGTAGAGCATTTTGGGGTGATAAGATCAGGTGTCAGAGTTATGTGGGTGAGGTAGAGTAAAGGTACAATTCATGGGAGTTGAAAAAGTTAATGAACTGGGAAACCAGGGGTATCTGTAGCCAGTTCTTTCAGTTCCTAAGGATATTGTTCATCTGGCACAAGAGATCTGAATTCATCAAGGACAACGAGGTATTCTTTTTTACTATTAAATCCTTACATATGTTAGTTGTTGACTCCCTATTAGACATCTTTTGTTCTGTTCTTTCCAGTTCAAAGGTTATTCTCTTATGCAAGTCAACAGAAGTAAAATAATAACTGAGTAGCTCAACTTTCTATTATCAGCTGTCCTCCTATCCAATTCTAGCAGTGGTCTGATTCTTTATTTGATTTTTCCTTTTCTCTAATACAGCTTTAAAAAAACATTCTTCTTCTCTCAGCTTTCTGCAACATCCAGTAATCATCATAAACTAAAGCAATCTTGATACTACAGTATCAAGCTATGATTTTATATTCACTTTCCATTACCTGCTCTTGCTCTACCTTCTGAATATACATTGTTAAAAATCTATATTAGTTGGAGAGTTCTGTGCACATCCTTGTTTTTAAGATAATTCCTCTTTTTTCTCTACATTGGTATAGGTCCAGTCTCTGTAACAGATTAGATAATATGTTAATGCACAGAAGCGAACGGAAGGAATCAGACCAGCAGGAAATCTTTGAAAGTTACATGCTGAATTTATTGTGTATTTTAGATGAAAAACAAACCATATATAATAGAGATCTAAAGTGTCATGCACAATCCCACCTCCTTTTTTCCCTTTTCACTTGGTATTAACTTCAGGATAATAAAAAATAAAATTTTAAAAGCCATATGGCTATAAGCAAAACAATTAACCTCTTAGCACCCTAGGAAACTTAAGATTGCAGAGTAGTTGATGAGTCCCTATCACAGTTCTTGGGCAAAAAAAAAAAAAAAAAAAGGCAGTTGTTTAGTTGTGTCCAATTCTTTATGATCTATTTGGTGTTTTTCTAGCAAAGACACTGAAGTATTATGCTCATTTTATAGATGAGGAAACTTAGGCAAATGGAGGTAAGTGGCTTGCCCAGAGTCATATAGCTAGGAAGTATATGAGGGCAGTTGAACTGATCTAATTGCTTAATAATATTGTATAATAATCTTGCTTTATTAAACTAAGGAAAGAGAAAAACGGGATGTAAGATGACTACTTTTGAAATATTGTAGAAAGAACAATGAATTTAGGTTTAGAACCCAGAAGATCTAGGTTCAAAGCCTAGCTCTGTCAATTAGAGGTATTTAGGCAAATCACCTTGAGTTTCCTCAAAAGAAAATGAAAGATTTAGGCCAGATGATTTCTGAAGTCTCTTTCAGCTCTAAATCACATAATGACTCAATCATATTTAGAGATGGAGAGATTAAATGACTTGCCAAATTCATACAGGCAATAAAAAGTAGAAAGGAGATTTGAACTTGCCTTCTTTACCTCCTGACAGGAAGTGAACCTCAGAAAATCTAGCCATTTAATAACACAATTTACTTAATGATTCTGAATGTTACCATTGGCCTCTAAGACCTCTTCACAGGCTGATTGTACACTATTTCAAAGTTCAATTCTTTTTGTACAGCAAAACAACTGTTTGGACATGTCAGTGTTGTAAAATTACCCATGCATATATCTGGTAAATAAAAACTATTTAAAAAATTAAAAAAAAAAAAAAGAAATGTCTGTCTCTAAGCTTCTCTTTGAGTTCTCAGAATAACTTGGTGAATTAGAACAGTATTACCCACATTTTCTAGAGAGGGAAACTTAAGGGCTTTTCTTCATGGCACAAAGGAAATTTCCTCCTTTCTGTCCCCAGCACGTCTTGTACTAGTTAAGTTAAAAGAACTCAGCAAAAGTTCTTTGGCCAAATCTTCACAAGTATAGCTCAGCAAACAAGGCAGGACAAGCAAAAAAGCCAATTTAATAACTGAATTTTTCAAGAAATTTGAAGGATAGATCAAAAGAAAAATGTGGGTGGGGAAATATTTCGGGTGATATGATGCACAGCTGGACAGAAAAGTCACTGACATGAGCTAAAGGAATATCCTTACAGCACACTATTTAAGGGACAAAAAAAGGTTAAAAGGAATGATTTTCTTTCACCGTGTAAGAAAAGAAACAATCACTTCTTGCTTTAAAAAAATAAAATAATAATAATAATAATAAAAGAAAGGAATTGCAGAAAATGTTGCTGAGCCCTCAATGGTGTGCACCTGTCAGTTAAAGGCAGTCTGGAAGAGAAAAAAAGTCAAGCGGGGGAAACACAACTGGCAGTCCGGATCCGCAGGTTTGGAGCACGAAAGCAGTTAAGCAAAGTTGAAAGGTCAAGGCTGGGAATACAAATGCCCCTCACCGATCTTTCCTAGAGTCATCACCACGAAGTCCGGCCCCCCTTCAAAATTCCGTCCGCAGCAGCGAAATGCTCGCCTAGGCCTCCCCCCCCCCCCCCCCCCCCGTCATTTTGGATGCTTTCCTCCCTGCCCCCACCCAGGATTTTATCAGTGGCCGTTAGTAGTCTGGCCCAATCTCTTTGCCTGAATGACTGACAGAGTGCATGGGTTAGAGTGCAGGGCGGGGGAAGAGGGAGATAAAGAGGATGGAGAGTGCCGTCCTCCCTTCCAGGACCTTCTTGGAAGGACTAAGGAACGGGGGGAGAGGAGCCTGCTCTCTTAGCACGGTGCCAGGCATAGGAGAGGTGTTTAATAAATGCTTCTTTCCCTCCTAATAGGGAGGGAGAGGTGGGGGGTGAGAACAGATGTGGATATTTGGGGAACCAGGGAGACAAAAGGTCCACAAGTTGGGGAGGGAGGAAAGTGGGGCTGACGTCGGTCATGTTTGGAGGATCCGAGGGGGAATATGGCCCGGATCCGAACATTAGGGGGAGGAGGGAGAGGAGGGACCTGGACTTGCGGGAGGCGGTGGCGGCGAAGAGCCACGTCTGGATGGAGGGCACGAGGGGCTAGGGAGCTAGATTAGGGGGCGGAGAGTGCGGACGTCTGTTCGGGCTTAATTATTGGAAAGGGTGGAGGGGGGGGAGGGGTCACTGCCCTCCGAGGGCTTCCCCAGGCTGGCTCCGAGGAAGAAGAGGGGAAGGGGGCGTCTCGGGCCCGCGCCGAGGGAGGAGCGCGCGCCCCTGTCAAGGAGGACGCGCCGCGCGCCACCTGCCTCGGGGGCG
This sequence comes from Sminthopsis crassicaudata, assembly GCF_048593235.1. Classification (NCBI taxonomy): domain Eukaryota; kingdom Metazoa; phylum Chordata; class Mammalia; order Dasyuromorphia; family Dasyuridae; genus Sminthopsis; species Sminthopsis crassicaudata. The sequence goes on along the minus strand of NC_133617.1, from coordinate 52,432,087 downwards.
GAAGGGAGAGGAGACTCCGCGTCTCCCGCCTCCCACCTGAGGCCCAGACCCGCCTCAGCCCCTCACACTCACCCCGTGGCCGTTGCTCCCGCCGCCCCCTCGACTCTGCTGGGCCTGTCACCCACCTCAGGTCGCCCGACGCTCCCTCCGCCTCACTGGCCGGGACGCGCCGCCACTGCCATCCAGCCCAGCCCAGCCCGGCCCCGCCTCACGCACCCTGCGCCGGGGGCAGTGGTGGAAGAAGAGGGGGAAGGGCCGCGCCGCCGGGCCTTCCTATTTGTTGGCTCTCCCAGCCGAATCTGCCTATGAACCAATGAGAATGCCGCATCCGCGGGGTGGGGTGTCGAGGTGGGGCTCGCGGCGGCAGCGCCTAGGTTGCGGGGGCGGGCACAGGGGGAGAGGGCGGTCATTGGCGAGAGAAGTGCGGACGAGCGGCAGGCCGTTAACCAATCGCCGCGCCGCGGGCGGGGCTGCCAGCAGAGCGGGCCTGGGGTAGTGGGGAAAAGGTTAGCGGGCCGCAGCTGGTACCGGGCGGCGCACGTGTGCGGGTTCTGTGCGCGTTCTGCGCTCCCGCCGGGCACCGCGTCCCTCTTCTCCGATGGGGAGCGGTTCTGATTCAGTTCCTGCAGCGCCCCAAGCCTGGGATAGAGGAGACCCGGTGAAACAGCCCCGGCCCCCTGGCACCTGCGAGCGGCCCGGACACAGATAAGTAACCCCGCGGATATGCGGGCGCAGATACGGTGACGCTGCGTGCGCGGCGCCGGAGGGGGCTCGGACTCCCGGAGAGCCGATTGCGGGGTCCGGGCAGGTAGCCTAACCGCTGCCAGCCTCAGCGGAGGCGCTAGAGGCGCCCCCGCTTCACGCGGTTTTTAAGAGGCGCAAACGAGGGGAATGTGTGAAGCACCGACGGTGCCCGAGGACAGGAGGTGTTTAATAAACTGCGCGTCTCCTCCCGCTTCTCTTCCCCTGGCCGGAGTGTCACCGAAGTCCGGGCCCCCCGCCCCCCGTGGCCCGCAGGCCCTCGGACTCTGCGTCCTCAGTAAAACGGGGGGCCAAACTAGAGCGGGGCACACCTGGTTCTCCACAACCGGGGGCGGGGCCCAAAGTTAAGGTTTACTGTCAGCAAACTTTCGATGTGTCCGCCTGTTTTATACAATGAATAGAAAAAGGGGAAGAAGCACTGAATTAGAACATCTCCAAGGCGCGTTCTCGCCCTAAATCTGGCCTGTTGGATCATAAATGTGCTACTCACACGGACAAAATCAGAGTTTTTAGTGAGCCATACTATGCAGGACTTCCCCGGAGCCCCTCCAGCCAGCTCAGTCTCCCGTTACTTTACATTTTTCTTCCCGGAGACTCCAGTGAAACAGGTGACTTTGTGGGCCGTTGTTTGTTGTTCTTACTGCAGCAAGAAAACCAGCCGTTTGATGGCCATTCCCTCATCTGCCAATCAGCCACCTAGGGCAGACCCTCATTTAGAAAATCTAGCCACTTGTCTCTAGTCCGAGTCTCGTGACCCTCCCTCCCTCCCTCCTTCCGTGTGACCTTTCCCTCTGGGAGCAGTAATCGAAGCCGTGTTATCATTGCTGTTGGAAATAACAGGACAGTTGACCCTTGTCTAGATAGGGATGGTCTTGCTTTTACTTAGCACGAGATGAGTACTTTTCATTCATTCATCAGTTACCAAGTCCTTTCATTTCCACCTCTCTGAAAATCGGAAGCCTTTATTCCTTGTTCTCTAGTCCCACTGCCCCCACGAAATGCATGCCCTTGTCAGGACTTTCCTCTGTCTTTCCTCCTCTCCTTTTCCAGGCCTTCCGACAACCAGACAAAACCATCTTTCTTATGAATGGACCAAGCCACATCATTCATCATTCTTCTGTTCAAAAATTATCAATGACTCCCTTTTAACTTTCTTGAAAGATGAAAACTTTGTTGCACGGATCAATTTCCTCCACAACCTATTGACACTCAACCTTTCCAGCCTTATCTGGTCTTCCTCCCTTCCACTGAGTCTACATATTCCAGCTGACTGGAAACATTTGTTCTTTATTTCTTTTCTTTTTTTTTTTTTTTCTCTGAGGCTGGGGTTAAGTGACTTGCCCAGGGCCGCACAACTAGGAAGTGTTAAGTGTCTGAGACCAGACTTGAACTCGGGTCCTCCTGAATTCAAGGCTGGTGCTCTATCCACTGCGCCCCCTAGCTGCCCCCAGAAACATTTGTTGTACACACACCTCACAGCTAAGTGGAAAGAGCTGAATTTGGAGTTGAGCCAGACAACCCAGGTTCAGGAAGCAGCTTTGCCATTTCCATCTTGTGTAATTGTAGACCTGCCAGTCAAGCTTATTGGACCTCAGTGTCCTTCTCTGAAAAGTGAGGAGTTTGGCTTAGATGCCCTCTGAGATACACCTACCTCTAGATTTTGATGATCCCGTGTCCCCTGGAAGCAGCCAATTTGGCTTTTAGAAATATTAAGAAGGTATTTTAAACTTGTTCTAAGTCTTGAGGATACAAAGGAAGAGAACACACAAACAACTCTAGAAACGAAATGTAGATCGGGATACTTGAGAGATAAACAACTGTGGGAAGAGCCTGGCATTAAGGAACTAGTCAGACGCCTTGGTGAGAAAACCTTATCAGTTGTTCTTTAACTAGCAGTGCCCCACTCCCCTCTCTTCTAAATAGCTCCCTGATAGCAAGAAGTCCTCCCTGAAGTAAATAAAGGAAGTGATCAGGGAAGGACAAAATCCACCCAGATTAGGGTCTGAGGTCGGAAAACCACCGCACCCCATCTTAGTTTTAATAAACTAACTAGAAGAGAACGATCAGTCAGTCCAAAGATCCTAGACTAAGTGTGTGTTCCTATTAGGATGACTTTGCAAAAGAATCATGTTCAATTAGGCCCATGGTTCATCTGTACATTATCAAGTGAGTTGGGAAGAAATGGAATTGCAGAAATTGGAGTAAGCATGGTGTTCTAGGGAGAAGAAAATGTCCGAGGGGAAGAAGCTGAGGCTGAAGCTCTTCTTAATAAATGCCCCTTTTCTAAAAGTTACATTCTCAACTGACTGATTCTCAACTGATAATTTTTTGAGAGAAGAATACCAGTGGGGGCTCAAGCCAACAGAAGAGAAAGCTAAGCCATTGCCTTCCAGGGATATCTCTAGAGACCCAGAAATTGTGCAGTCATTTCAGTCGTGCTTGCTTCTGTGACCTATTTGTGGTTTTCTTGACAAAGATACAAGTGATTCACCATTTCCTTCATCCATATGAGACAAATAGGGTTAAGTGACTTGTCCAAAGTCACCCAGCTGGTAAGTGACTAAGGCTGAGTCCAGTGAACTCAGGGCTTCAGACTCAGTGCTCTATCTGTGCGTCAGGAGGGCACTCCCAGTAGGGAAGTGGTCAACAAGGTATATGGTTTTAGAAGGATGGTTCTCTGGGGGCATTCATAAAATTTTAAATGTATATTGTTCTATTAAAGGATGTAAAATGTTAACCTTAAATTGCCTAATTATGTTTTTATATATTATGAAAGTTGCTTTATTCAGTAACATGGTAGATACGTGTCTGAGGGCATGAGGGGACTCAGTTCTCTGTCTTTGTGTGTGTATATGGGGATGTGAGGGAGTGTCTATCTCTGTCTCTCTCTGTCCCTGTGTCTCTGTCTCTCCATGTATGAGGGTGTGGAGGAATATGTGTCCGTCTCTCTTTGTTTCTCTGTCTCTGTCTCTTTGTGTCTGTTTGTCGCTCTTTGTGTCTCTGTGTCTGGTCTGCCTCTGGCTATCATTTATCAAAATAATGATAAATTTTTTTAAAATTAAAAAAAAAATTTTTATTCATTTTTCCAAATTATCCCCTCCCTCCTTCCACTCCCTCCCCCCGATGGCAGGCAATCCCATACATTTTACATGTGTTACAGTATAACCTAGATACAATATATGTGTGTAAATACCATTTTCTTGTTGCACATTAATTATTAGCTTCTGAAGGTATAAGTAACCTGGGTACATAGACAGTAGTGCTAACAATTTACATTCCCCTCCCAGTGTTCCTTCTCTGGGTGTAGTTGTTTCTGTCCATCATTGATCAACTGGAAGTGAGTTGGATCTTCTCTATGTTGAAGATTTCCACTTCCATCAGAATACATCCTCATACAGTATTGTTGTTGAAGTGTATAGTGATCTTCTGGTTCTGCTCATTTCACTCAGCATCAGTTGATGTAAGTCTCTCCAGGCCTCTCTGTATTTCTCCTGCTGGTCATTTCTTACAGAGCAATAATATTCCATAACCTTCATATACCATAATTTACCCAACCATTCTCCAATTGATGGGCATCCATTCAACTTCCAGTTTCTAGCTACAACAAAAAGAGCTGCCACAAACATTTTGGCACATACAGGTCTCTTTCCGCTCTTTAGTATTTCTTTGGGATATAATCCCAATAACAGCAATGCTGGATCAAAGGGTATGCACAGTTTGATAACTTTTTGGGCATAGTTCCAAATTGCTCTCCAGAATGACTGGATTCTTTCACAACTCCACCAACAATGTATCAGTGTTCCAGTTTTCCCACATCCCCTCCAACATTCATCAAAAATAATGATAAATTAATGAAAATCATTTCTGGAAGACTTGTGCCTAGAACACAGTGTACAATGTTGATCTTTTTCTTCCACATAGCATACTGAACCTCTCCTGTGCACTGATGTATATAATATTGTATATTATAGTTCCTATGGTTTTTCTTTCCACTAGAATATAAGTTCTATAAGGGAGCGAAATATGTCTCTCACCACAATTTTATATCTCTTTTAGCACTTGCTAAGTGTTCTACCTGAGAATCTAAACAATGGCTATATAGCTTTCTACTTCATCTCCTCTCCTTTCTTAGCTCCAGGGAAGGAACCAGCACAGAACTCCAACAGTCCTGGCACACTTAGCTCCTTCTCCTTCTCAGTCCTATTCTCCTACTATCCTCATATGACTTACATATCTTCTTGTGGGCAGAACAGTTACTAATGTAACTGTTTACATTCCTGAGGCTGAACTATCCATTCTGGTTTTCCCCTTCCTCAGACAATATGTCAGAATTCAAATTCAGACCTTGAACTAGGAGAACCCAGAACAGAACCTGACATATATTAGATATTCTGTGAATGTTTCGATTTGTCAAACTGAATTACTCAAAGGAACAAAAAATGAGGCAGCCAAATCTAGTAGAGATTCGGATTAAGGAATTCATACCCAAAAACTACTACCCACTCACTCATCTGTATGAGCTGGACAAATACTTCATCTTCTATGGGTTCAGTTTCCTCATCTCTGAAATGGAATGAATTTCATCTCTGAAATGGAAACATCAGACTAATGAAGACTACTGAAGCTTTTTCAGTATAATGTGAATTTTTTAAAATTCATGATATAAGGAGATGTTAAATTTCAGTTAGAAGAAATTCAGTTAGTAGAAATAAAGATTTAATTTTTTCCATTTAAATTCATAGGCCCCAGAAATCTATCAGATCCTATGAAATCCTAGTTTAAGAACTCCTGGACGAGGTTATCTTTAGGGCCTACATAGCTCTATGTATGGCTTTGGCTATATTGTAAAATCTGAGATTCACACCAAACTTTATAATTTACAAATCTTTTGTTTATGAGGTACTTTACAATTGGATTTCCTAGATAAGGCAACTAAGTCTCTGCTAGATAAAGAGACTTTCCAGTCATACAGTGATTTGTTTCTGATCTTACTACTACCACCACTAAAGGAGGCTGCCTTACCTTTTTAGCCAAGGCCTCTTCAGAGAAGCAGAAGGATTCTGGCAGGGTTTAGCGAGGCTCCCAGGGAGGCTGCCAACTAAGGGAAAGGTCAGGAGCAGCCTGTTGCCTTCCTTTTCTCCTCTGGCATGGGCTTCAGTTTGCCTATTCCTGCCAATGCCAAAGCTTGATTTTCACTATTCAAAACAGATTCTGATTGAGTGGTGCTCTAGAGTGCCTGCTACTGGGGAAGTAAAAGCAAAGGAGGTGCTGGGAAGGGGTTCATGTCCCCTTGTTGCAGCCTTTGAAATAATTTCTTGAGAAGGCTCTTCTCTGTCTCTCTCTCTCTCTCTCTCTCTCTCTCTCTCTCTCTCTCTCTCTCTCTCTCTCTCTCTCTCTCTCTCTCTCTCTCTCTCGATCAGAAGGTTCCTCCCTTTGTCAACTAAGGGCATTCCTTACCTTTTATTTACTACCTTTGATCATCAGTTTAAAGCTAGAAGAGCCTCAGATTCAGATAGTCTATAAAATGTCAAAGCTGAGAAGACCCTTAGGATACTGAATGTAAGAAGAGCTTGGATCACAGAGTGTCACAGCTGGGACCAGGATTGTCAGGGCTAGTATAATGGATCGAGCTGGACCTGGAATAGGGAAGCTGAATTTGAATCTTGTCTCAGATCCTTACAGTTGTGAGACTCTGGGTGTATTATATAACCTTTTTCTGCCTCAGTTTTCATTTGTATAAAAAGGAGTTAGACTCTATGGCTTCCTGGATTCCTTCCAGCTCTAAATCTAGAATCTTCTGAGAGGCCCTTAGCACACAGAACATCAATACAGGAGATGTCCTTAGAAGAAAGAGGCTATTTTGTTCACTCCCTAAATCTCCTTATTGTAGAAATGAAGATCTTAGTCCCAGAGAAGTTAAATAATTTGCCTGAAGTCATCCAACAAATTAGTAGCAGAACCTGGGCCTTCTGCCTCCCAGCCTAACTAAGGGGAGTTGTCCCATATTGGTCACACTAGGACATCTGCTCTTGTTTTTTCCAGTTTTCAGATCTTGTTTTAGGCAGCCTCTAATCAATTCTACAATGGACTGAATCCAGTAACATGATTTCATCATGTTACTGAAATCATGACAAATGTCATGAAATCATGACAAATGGCACAAGTTTTGCTCTTCAGGTCTAACACCAAAATCTAAAAGTCTTAGGTCTCTGCTTATGCCTAAAGTTCAAACTCCTGCCTTGCATTTAAGGCCCTCCCCAAGCACCATCTCCACTCTCCCCCATATACTTTTCAGCCTCATCTTTCTTATCAATCCATCCCTCTGATGTAGCCAGATGACTTGACGCCCTTCTTTCCTTGGATTCTATGTGCATTGCATTCTTATGCCTCTCTCTGTCTGGAATTGGGGCCAGATGCATTCTTTCCTGTTTTTAAAGGTCGTACTCAGATGCCATCTCCTCCTCCTCCAGGAAGCCTTCCCTTCTCTCCCTTAAATTCTGCCCTTCAGACCTCCTACAATTCTACAGTACATACAACCTGTTAGATTATATAGTGTTTTTCATTTGTGTTTCTGTCTTATCTCCCTTTGCTCACTTATCAGCCAGCTCTTCACCTAACTGAAACCTTGGTCTCCAAGATTACCTGTGATCTAGGTCACCAGCTCTTCTATCCTTAACCTTCTTGACCTCTCTCAAGCCTTTGCCATTGTTGAACTCCATCTTCTTCGTCATCTTTGTCTTCTTCCTTTTTTTCTTCTTTCTTTATTTATTCTTCTAATTCTTTTTCTCATTCTTCTTCTTTTTCCTCCTTCCCCCCTCAATAGTAGTTTATTTCTCAAAAAAAAAAAAAAAAAAAAAAAAAAAAAAAGAAAAAGAAAAAAAGCAAAGATAGTTTTAAAGATTCACCTTTGCAAAATCATGTGTTTCAAATTTTTCTCTCTCTTTTATACCTTCCTCCCTTCTCAATGACAGCAAGCAATCCAATATAGATTAAACATGGAATACCCTCTCTTCTGTGTCTGGATCTGCTCATTAGAGGATTTGAGTACCTACTCGAATCCTGATCATGGGTGAGGAATGAAGGGGTGGACCTCACAAAGATGGTCAGGCAGAAGTCTGTTTATTCAAATTTTTCTTAGCCTTATATACTCTAATACACTTACATAACTATAGTACACTACACATGTGCTAACAAGGATACTGCACATGCAGGATCACATAAACAACCTGCGTTGGTGTGCAGATGTCTCCTTGCCACTTTAATATTAAACTCTGCTTTAATTACAACACAGGTTGTCATGCCTCCTGACTTCTCAGAAAGGTTGAGCCACCCCTAAGGGGATGAGGAGCCAAACCAGACATATCAACAGAGTACCACTGGACTAAAAGGCCTTATACTTTGCCCAGAGTTTCCCACTTTCTGTGACCTTCTACACTTCTGACTACTCTTTTCCCTTTGGAATTTTATGACATTTTCTTTATTATCTTACCTCTCTGCCAGCTCCTTGGCTAGACCATCATTTAGAACTCACCCCCTAAGCATAGGTGTCATCTAGGGTTTCCTTCTTGGATCTCTTCTCTTCTTTTTGCAGTCTCTCTCAACATCATCCTAGATGTTGATAGATATACCAATATTTGCACATGTTGTCTCTCTTGGCTAGAATGTAAGCTCCTTGAGGACAGGCACTGTTTTCACTTTTGTATTCTCTCAGCATCTTTCTTTCCTACTGACTGAAACTTAATAAAAGCTCAGACAGTTACCACAGACAAGGAAGTACAAAATTACTTTGAGGAAGAAGGCACTAACAACTAAGATGATTAGGAACGTTTCCTGTAGGAGGTGGCACCTGAGTCAAGCTGTGAGGAAGCTATGAATTCTAAGAGACAGAGATAAAGAGGGAGCATGTTCTAGGCATGTAATGTAGCCTGTGCAAAGCACAGGTTGGGTGTTTGGGTACAATTTCAGGAATACCAAGAAGGCCCGCTTAGTTAAAACATAGTTTATGAAGGATAGTGTGAGGGAGGGAATTAATAGTTTATGGATGGGCCATTCTAACCTAATAAAAATGATCTTATCCAAATTTAATTTATAGATTTTAATGCCATACCAATCACTATTAATTGCTTTTTAGACAAAATAACGAACAAAATTCATGTGGAAGAACAAATGGATCAAGATATTCAAAGGAAATATTGAAAATAGAAGCAAGAGAGTCAGCTTTTTGGTGTAGTGGATTACACCACTAGCCTTGAAGTCAGGAGGACCTGAGTTCAAAACTGGCTTTAGACGCTTAATACTTCCTGGTTTTGTGACCCTGGGTAAGTCACTTAACCCTGAGTGCCTCAACAACAAAAAAAAGAAAGAAAAGAAAAGCAAGAGTGAAAAAGCCTTGCAAGGGTCAGTTCTTAAACTAAATTGTAAAACAATGCCATCAAAATGATTTGGTATTGATCAATGAAAAGTTGTTTAGTATAACAGATTATATACAAGAACCAGAAGTAATTGCACATTAATAATATAGTAGTTAATTTTTATATAGTGCTTAAAGATTTGCAAAACCACTTTACAAATATCTATTTTTGTCCTCACAACCCTAGGAGATGAAAGATATTATTATCTCAATTTTTTAGATTAGGAAACTGAGGCAGGCAAGAGATTAAGTAACATAGATCACACAGCTATTAAGTATCTGAAGCTGGAGTCAAACTCAGATCTTGCTGATCCCAGGTCATCATTCTACTCACTAGGTAACCCAGCATAACACAACATATTCAATAAATCCAAAGATATCAACTACTGGGTAAAGGACTCCCCTTTTTTTAATTCAAAAGTTTTTTGAATTTTCGAATTTTCCTCCTCCTAACCCCACCCCTACATTAAGCATATTTTTTTAAATCTTAAAAAAAAAAAACCTGTTAGTGCATAGTTTCATAGTTCAACAAATTTCCACATTAGCCATGTCAAAAATGTATGTTTCTCTTTGTATTCTAAGTTCATCATGTCTCTGGCAGGAGGTAAGCCACGTGTTTTATCTTTATTCTTTTGGATTCTTGGTTTATCATTGCCTTGATCAAAGTTCTAAAGTATTAATATTATAAAAAATATATATATATATAATAAAAATTTTAAAAAAAAGTTCTAAAGTATTTTGAGTTTCTCTATTATCGATTTAGGAGATTTTTTATGTGATTAGTAATAGCTTGGATTCCTTCCTTCAAAAATTTCCATTTACTTATTTATGCCCTTTGACCATTTATCTATTGGGAAATGGCTTTTAGTTTTATAAATTTGAATCAGTTCCTTATTTTTATGTGAATCATGTATTAGATATATTTGTGCAAATATTTTTCTCAATTTACCTATTCCTCTTTTAATTTTTACTTTATCACATTTGTGCCAAACTTTAAAATTATTGTTCACTTTATCTTGTGTTATCCTTTTTGTCACTTGTTTAGTCATGAACTTTTCTCTTCTCCATAGTTCCAAGAGTTAATTTGTTCTTTATTTTTCTAATTTGTTTATGATGTGACCTTTTATTCTATGTCATGAATCAATATGGAATGTATCTTGGTGTATGGCATGAAGTGTTAGTGTGAAGCTAATGTCTAGGCCTGGGGGGCGAAGAATTCAGACGATGGCAAAGTCAGAAAACTTTTGGCTTTCCAGATTTCCTCCCCCCAAAAAGACAGAACATCATTTCAGAGGGAACGTAGAACAGAAGACATAAATAAAAAGTCTGGATAAAGCAGTTGTTTTCCTAAAACAACTTGAGAAAATCAAAGGAAAGATGGGACCCCCAGGGGTGGAAGTTCAGCCTGAGTGAATGGCAAACACCTCCTAATCCACTCTGTGGAATCAACAAACCACAAGCTCAGGAGGCAGCCTTAAAAACTTTCATTTCTTGGGGGGAGAGGGGAGAAGGGAAGGGGAAGGTCTGATAGCTGAGTAGAAGATTGAAGGGACTTTTTTTTTTTTTTTTTTTTTTTTTTTTTGAGGGATGCCAAGTACAGCTGTGTTGACCAGATGAATCCTGGGACAGGCTGCAGCTGTAGGGGAGAAAGACTAGCACCCACCTGGTGAATGCAATCGCAGAGGGGTGGGGACCCTGCTGGCAGTAGGCACTTTCAGGAGAACAGAGTCCCTAGTTTCAGTTCCAGGGCAAAAAGGACAGCTGTATAGTTAGCAGCTACTTAAGGAATCACAGGGAGTAAGATAGAAAGATCGTTTGTAGGATCCTTGCCGAGAACCCACAGTTTATAGAATAAAAATTTGACTTCAACAACATATTGCATTCAGGAAACACAATTAAAGTGAGAGGTACACACAAAGATAAAGGTCAGGAGTAGAAATTTAATATGTAAAAAAAAAAATAGCAGGGGTAGAAATCATGATCTTAGACAAAACTAAAATAGATTTACTCAAGAGAGAAAAAATAGGAAAACTGCACTGTCAGCAATATTATTCAATATAGTTTTAGACAATTTAAAATAACCAGACAGTATTAAATACCTGATTATATATCTGCCAAAACAGACACAGGGATTATATAAACATAAACATAAAAACATACAAAAAAAGTCAGATCTAAATAACTGAAGTAATATTTATTGTTCCTGGGTAGGTAAAGTCAATAAAAAAGGACACTTTTACCTAACTATTTTATTTAATGCCATCCCAATTAAATTTCTAAAAAAAAAAAATCTAAAATAAAGTTCATTTGGAAGAACAAAAATTCAGGGACTTTGGAGAAATGAGATGGAGAGATGGGAAGGGAAAAAAAATAAAGAAAGCAGATTCAGTAGTATCAGACCTTAAACTATGTCAAAAGGTGAAAGCATTGTTGAAGGTAAAATGTATCTTTTTGATTGCTTTAAATTTTTTTTCATATAAATAAGATTTATGCAACTAAAAATAGAAGGAATGCAGAAATTTTGGGGAAATTTCCATAGATAGTTTAAGATAGGATGTGATTGAGTTGGAATATTGCTGTGATATAGGAAATGATGAGCAAGTTCATTTAGAAAAATGTGGAAAGACTTGGACTTATGAAGGAAGATGCAATCTATTTTTAGAGAAACAGAGTGCAAGGAGAAATAAACATAGTATGGTTTTACATATGTATGTATATATATATGTGTGTGTGTATTTATAGATATATCTGGGTATAATGTGTGTATATTTATGTATAATATCAAAATATTTTGGAGATAAAATAATATCTTGGTACTCATTATTAATTGGTTCCAGAAAGCAGCCTAACCATACTTCCCCTTCAAGAGCCAAATGGGGCTTTCAGCTGCAGAGAAACAAGCCAGCCTAGTTCAGCCCACTTAGACTTCTCCCTGCTTGACTTTTTTTTTTTTTTTGGTGGGGGGAAGGTGAGGAGGCTGGATGTGGAAACAGAAGCTATGGTCCCGTGCCTTTCTCAGATGCCTAGGACTCTGGTCAGGGCCTGGGGCTGCTAGAAGACCTGGGTCCTCCCCTACCACCTCCACCTGTCTCCCACCACTGCTGCTCCTGCACCTTCTGCTCAGCACCTTTTACTCCAGTGAAATTTTTTTCTTATTAAAATATATCAAATACCAAATTAAATGGATTTCTATGCAGATAAGGGCTGGGGTAGTAAAATATCCTGTTTTCTAGAGCTAAGGTCCCACAAGTAGGCTGTGCTCTGAACTTAGCATAACAATAAATCCTTTTGTACTTGGGGATAATATCACCCAGTGCAAAGTGTATTGCTTGGGCCAGCACCAACAGTTCACTAAAGGATTCCACTTCCCCCATTTCCCAGAGTTGTGCCTCACATGCTCACACTCCCTGTTCCTTGTCACTGACACTGACACAGCTCTGGTTTTCTACCTGGCAGGGTGGTCCTGATTCCCAAGAGTTGAAACAATGGCTATTCCCATGGGAACCAGAATGCCCCTCTTATCCCAGGAAATGCCAACCATGAGAACCGCAAGACCTAGGAGTGACTGTGTTGTGGACCAACCGCTTTCATGTATATAAGTGGTCCCAGCCTTAGCAAGATCAAGCCCTCTTCCTTAAGAGTTGGGCTGCAGGTGTCATCTTCCTCACTCTGGAACTAATTAAACTTCTATTTGTGTGACTTACCTGCCCCTAACTTGCTCTGTTTTGGCTCCAGCCACCCACAGGTTAGAGGCTGGTTCTGTTCCAGTTGACAGTATATATTTGCATTCTCATACAACACACATAAATGGAAATATATATGAGTGTTTAATTGTAACCTTCTTTAGGGTGGGGTTGGGAAGAAAAGAAGGGAAAAATAAAGTAAAAAGTAGTAAAAAAAAAAAAAAAGGAAAAAAAGAATCTACAAGAAAGCAAAGAGAAGATGGGCAGAGTATCCTCACTTACCAAAAAGACCTGTTTATAAATTTGACCATTTAGTCATTGTGGAATAATGGCTCCTATATTTATAAATTTGTCTCAGTTCTCAAATATATTTGAGAAATAAGACCTTTATCAGAAAAATTTGCTGTAAATTTTCTTTGCATTTGCCTGCTTTTCTTCTAATTTTGACTGGTTTTTAATTTAATTGTTAAAAGTTAATGTAATTAAAACAATCCATCTTATGCTATCCATATAAAGATAAAGAACTAATGGACTCTAAATGTAGATCAAAGCATACTTTTTGCACTTTATTTTTTTCTTTTGATTTGTTTCTTCTTTCACAACTGTGATTAATATGGAAATATGTTTTTCATGATTATATCTATATATAACCTATATCAGATTGCATACCATTTTAAGAAGAGGGAAGCAGAAAAAGGGAAGAAGAAAAACTTGGAAATCAAATAAAAATGGATGCTAAAAAAGTCTTTACATATAATTGAGAAAAATATAATACCATTTTTAAATATAGTATCCATTTTACCTCAATTGAACCTTTCTTTCTTTTGCTTTGTCATTAACTCTTTCTTATCCATAAATCTAACAGATCATTTTTCCCCATGTCCCTAATTTGTTTTGCCTAAATCACGGGCCCATTTTGATCTTGTCTTGATATACATCATGAAATGTTGGTATATGCCTAATTTCTGCTATCTCACTTTCCAGTTTTCCCAGTAGTTTTTGTCAATTACTGTGTTCTTGCCCTAATAGTTGGGATCTTTGGATTTATCAATTGTGTACCTGATCTATTCTTTTGATCAACAACTCCATTTTTTATTTAATATTAAATAATTCTAAGGAAATCACTTTATAAAATACTTTGTGATATAGTATCACATCACATTAATGTAATATAATAAAAACTATTCATCTTATATTATCCATATAAAGATAAAGAACTAATGGACTCTGAATGTAGTTGGACAGGAATCCTTGCTTCATTTTTTTATTGATTCCTCTGACATTTTATTTCTCCATATGAATTTTGTTATTTTTTTTTTACTGCCCTACAAATTAATTCTTTTATAGTTTGATTGGTATGACACTGAGGAAGTAAATTCATTTAAGTAGTATTGCTACTTTTATTGTTGGCTTGGCTTACTTAAGAGCAATTGAATTTTAATTGTGTTCATATAGTTCCTTTCTGTGTCTTGAAAGATGAACTCCCTAACATTTTATACTCTCTGCAGTTATTTTAAGTAGAATTTCTTTTTTGTCTTCCTGCTGGGCTTTGTTAATAATATATAGAAATTCTGCTAATTTGTGTGGGTTTATTTTCTATACTGCAACTTTGCTAAAATAGTTACTTGTCTTAACTAAATTTTTTTAGTTTATTCTTTAATAATATTAAATCTGCAAAAAAGTGATAGTTTTATTTCTTCCTTTTTTTATACTTATTTCTTGATTTCTTTCTCTTGATTTATTGCTAAAGCTAGCATTTCTAGGACATTGTTGAATAATAATAGTGATAAAGGACATTCTGAGGACTTAAAAAAAAGCTGTTGGGAAAACTAGAAAGCAGTCTGTCAGAAATTAGGGTTAGACTAGGATCTTATACCATATGCCACAAGAAGCTTTGGCTGGATATGTGACCTAGATATAAAAAGTCACATTGGAAACAAAGTAGAAATAAGGAAGAAAATATCTTTGTCTAGTTTGAAAGAGTTCTATCAAAGAACAGAAAATATCACAGAAGATAAAGTGGCTTGTTTTGACTACTACATAAATTGAAAAGTTTTGCACAAAATGAATACATTTAAAATTAGAAGGGAAACAGCTGTTGACATCACTATTGGATGTGTAATCACAAAAGATCTTTTTATTTAAAAATTTTTTTAAACATCTGTATGACCAATTCCAATAGACTTGTGATGGAGAGCCTTTTGGATCCAGTAAGAGGACTGTTGGGATTGAGTGTGATTCAAAGCTTAGTATTTTTTGTTTTGTTTTTTGGCTGGGGTAATTAAGGTCAAGTGACTTGCCCAGGGTCACACAGCTAAGAAGTGTTAAATGTCTGAGACCGGATTTGAACTCAGGTCCTCCTGACTTCAGGGCTGGTGCTCTATCCACTACACCAACTAGCTGTCCCTAAGCTTAGTATTTTTACCTTTGTTGTTGTTTGCTTACTTTTTGTTCTCTTATCTTTTTTTTTTTCTTTTTGATCTGATTTTTCTTGTACAGCATGATAAATGTGTATAGAAGTATAGAATGTGTATAGAAGAATTGTACAAGTTTAACATGCATTAAATTACTTGCTGTCTAGAGGAGAGGGTGGGAGAAAAGAGGGAAAAATTTGGAACAAAAGGTTTTGCAAGGGTGAATATTGAAAATTATTTTTGCATATATTTTGAAAATGAAAAATTATTAAAAACCACACTTGTATTAACAGAAGTTCAGTTTTACGTATGATCACTTTTTCTGTTCTTTGTGAGAGGGAGTACCCCATCTCTACAGAGATGATAATCATCTGGCATTATCACAGGAGTTATAGAGGGGAAAAATAGTGAATCAGGTATTAACTGTTTTGAGAGGTAGAATGACCTGGGTTTTGGTGTACTGGAACTGAAGTACTTTTAGTGGAATGGGGAATTTGAATTAAGTGGACTTTGAAGAAGGTAAAATTGGCTGAAGGAGACAAAGGGAGTCTAGAAGTGACAATGTGAACAAGGAATTTCTTGCTAGGAACTGTTTGTATGTGTGTGTGTCTAGGGGAGATGGATTTGGGGGAGTGTGGTACAGCCAGTCCTGGTGTTTACTGGTGATTCACTGACATGAAGATTTTCAGCTTTTAGCAAAAGCTGATGTAAAGAGCATGAAATAAAGAGGTCCAGGATGAAGGGAAGTTTATTCATTATGGTATGAAAATTTCAGTGAAAGGGACGGACAGAACCTGGAGGGAGCCGAATAAAAGGGTAATGAAGCCAGGTTTGAGAGTGTCTGGCCTTTAGCTAGCTTAAAAGGCTAAGTGTAACCCATAACTGTTTGGAGTTTCAAATTATAAAGCCTTATAAAATGGCTTGTGTGCCTTACTCTGGAGACTCTTTTCTTTAAAAAAAAAATACTGCTTTTGGGTCTTGTGAGTATCTGGATCCTTTAGACAGCTTGTTCTGTCCCAAGGTAGAAGGAGCTGTCTCTGGCAGTAGTAAGCTCTCCGTCACCAATAGTATTCAAGTTGGAGAACCATCTGTCAGGGATGCTGTAGAGAATATTTCTGTGCCAGATTAAGGTTAGATTATGTCTCAGCTTCTTAAATTGTGGGTTGTGACCCCATATGGTATCTCATAATTATAATTTACTATCAGTAAATGTTTGATTTGTATGCCTATTTTATATATCTATATACTGGGGTCATGAAATAATTTCTTGGACAAAAAGGGATCATGAGTGGAAAAAATTTAAGAAGCCCTGGATTGTGTGACTGAGATTCTGTAATGCCAGATACTATCTAGTCTCCCTTTGCCTTACTACTACAAATTAAAATGAAAATGAACAGGAAAGTACTGTTTTTGTTGAGATTGGGGAGAGGGGGAGACAAGCATTTGTCAAGTGTTTACTGTGTGTGCCAGGTCCCATGCTAAGCACATTATAAATATCTCATTTGGTTCTTATAACAACCATGAAAAATGGGTGCTGTTATGATCTTCATTTTGCATTTGGAAAAACTGAGGCAGATAGGGGTTAAGTGACTTCCCCAGTTCACACAATCAAGGCTGTATTTGGACTCAGACCTTCCTGATTCCACTCCCAGTATTCTATCTATAGTGGCACCTAGCTACCTTGCCACTTTTTAATATAACTTATTATATAATTTTGTTTGTTCTGTGAATTAAACTCCTTTAGACCAATTTGACAGCTGAATTTGAAAAAAAAAAATTGCTTAGTGACTAAAAAAAAAAAAAAAAAAGTACCAAGCTTTGGAACTGTCACAAATGAGTTGGCTTTTGTTTTCCATGCCATTATATAGAGTGGAATATAAGTATAGGTAGTGGGTGGGAAGGCAGGAGAGCTGAGGCCAGAATTTAAGACAGTGCTATAAGAGAATTAAGCCAATGGGGCAGGTTGGTAGTGCAGTGGATATGGCACTGACTCTCAAGTGAGAAGGACTTGAACTATGGGCTAAGACACTTGATATTCATTAGTTTGTTTTATCTTGAGCAAGTCACTTAATCCCAAATGCCTCACCAAAAAAAAAAAAAATGATTGGATAAACCTAGCACCTTTCTGGGGGCTGCTATCACAAGCTACCTGGCTTCCAAGCTTGGGAATAACCAATAGTCAGCCTTGACAGTCAATTAACATTTATTAAGCACCTATGATATACTCCTGACACCATGACAATCCCTGCCCCTAAAAGAGCTCACAAGCTAATAAAGATGATGACAAGCAAATAAGTAGGTATAAACAGGCTCTATGTGAGATAAAGAGGAAATAATTTACAGAGGGAAGGCACCAGAATTAATAAGAGCTGGGGAAGGCTTCTAATAAAAGATGGGATTTTTTTTTTTTAATTGGGATTTAAATGAGCTTCCATTAGCTGGAGATGAGGAGAAAGCATTCCATGCACAAAAAGACAGCCAGAGAAAATGCCTGGAGTGTCTCATTTGAGGAACAACAAAGGCAGCCTTTAAGAAAGATTATGTAACATAAATTTATCGTCAACACAGTTTTATGATATTCCCCATCAAGGCAGAGGATGGAGGAAGGGATCTAAGGCTAAGGGCAGGGCAACATTGGTGATGTGATCAGGGGTAAGTGACTGCCGAAGAGGGCAGCCGGGAGTGAACTGATTCACCGAGGGATGATTGTGAATTGTCAAGAGAATGAATGTGTTTAATGTTTAGCCTTCAGTATCTGAGAAGCACTTCAGTCAGAGTGATAAGAAGGCTCTGATGGCCCGATTCACTGACTCTGGCTGTTCCACCTTCACAGGAACATGCATCTTGGTCTAAGGATGCTAAAAGACAGACATGGCCACTAAAAAGACATTCATATTAAATCAAACAAGACAATGACCAAAATCACTCCAGGAAGAAGGGAGCCTGTTGTATCCAGACCAATCTGCTCCCAACTATGGCCCTCAGAAGCATATAGGACAGAGGTGGTTCCAAGGGCATGTTCCCTCAGAAGGAGAGGTAGATTTTCCTTCTGGGCAGTGGAAGGCTATAGCCTCTTCCATGAAGCCTCTGAGCAGTATTGTACCCCAATAGCTCAGGGAGCCCAAAGTTCCCAACTGAGCCACTTCCTTCTATAGGCCCAGTTGGGGTGTGGAATGTTCCTGAAGTCTGCTGGGAGAGGAGGGCCTCAGAGAGTCAGATCTCCCTTTTCTCCTGTCCAAAGCTCCCGAAGCTCCACCTTGCAGCCCAGGTCTCGAAGGGCAGCCTTGGCCACATCATCACATTCCCGATGTGTGGCTCGGGCTTCCATGATGAGACTCTCTGCTCCCATGTCCAGGATGGGTTGGGAGAAGGCTTGAGTGCGGGCTACAAGGTTACGGATCAGTAGGCAAGCTTGTTTCTGGAAAAAGAGAGAAAATTATTACTAGAAAGCAAAAAAAAAAAAAAAAAAAGTAAAAAAATGTTCCTCTCCTGAGGAGGAAAATGGGAAGGAAAAGCCTCGCCCGTTTGTTCTCATCCATTTCTCTAAGCATCAGTCTCATTGCCACTGCTGTCTAAGGAAAATCAGATGTTAAGTGCATGAGTTATAAGGCATCAGGTATGACTTTGGGTAAGGGTGGGTGAGACATCTTGAAAGGCTTCATAGAAGAGGTGAATTTATTCCACCTGGATCCAGAAGGATAGAGGGAGTATTTCCAACAGGTAGAGAAGAGGGTGTGAAAGGCATGACCAGGCCACTGCTGGAAAAGTCAGGGTGCTCTCTCCCTGTTTCCTCTCACTTTATTACATTACTGTCACTTCCTAATACACATCCTATGAACCCTTCCTTAAGACAGTGACCACAAACAGACCCTATGCAGAGTGATCAAGGCTGGCAGTGAATGAAACATTCTGTGTTTAGGTTTCTCTGCCTCCCCCCAAGAAGGGAAAAATACATTTGTTCCTTTTTCATGCCAGTCCCAGGCCCCCTCTCTCCAAGTTCAGAGGTCATGACTTAGGCTGCAGGCACTCTTCTACTCAGACCAGGGAAGTCTCTCCCTGAACACCATCTGAGGTTAGAGTATCACCTGTGAGAAGCAGCACTGGCCCAAAGCACCTGAAAAGTGGATTTAACCCCAGTCCTGCCACTTATATTGGCTTTGTGCTCTCTATGACAAGTCATTTGCCTTTCTAGGCCTCAGTTTCCCCATAAGTAAAGAGGTATAGGAGTGCACTGGAAGAGAAGATCAGAGTAGATGATCTCTAAGGTTCTTATCAGTTCTTATCTTTCATGATTTTAAGAGACATATCTTCAAAGCTTCTAAATGATTTGTGAAACATTTTACTGACTTATATCCATGATGTTGTTAACACAACAAACAAAGGAGCTTTGTGAAGCAGGGCAATGCTTCTTATTTTAAAGTTACTGAGAGGACTTACACCAGTGATGAGCCTAGAACTTAGACTAATTCCATTTTGGAGCTAGAAAAGAGCTAGCTCAAAGACAAGATCCCAACTCCATGCTCAGATAGAATTAGGTCAGTCCTGCATCCTGGTTGACTGCTTTCTGGCATGAGGGTAGAGGGGTTAGTGTTCAGAGATCCCTGCAAGTGTTTGAGCCACCCTGTGCTAAAGTAGGAGTCTGCCTACTAGAGGAGTGCTTGGGGTTACCAAAAGAACCTGAGATGCAGAAGCAATAATGTAGCCTCTGCTCTGCTGCTGTCTCCTGTGGTCTTCTGGGCCCTGTCTCTGTCATGTGACCTTCAAGAAACCCTGGGCCTTGCCATCAACCCTGTGGTGGATGCACACTCTCTTTCATGTGTCTCCCCAATTAATGTGAGCTCACCAAGAGCTCTCTTCTCTTCGTATTCTTAGTACTTAGCACTTAGTGCTTGCATAAATTAAACATTTAACTCATCCATCCATAACTTATAAGGCAGTTCATTCAACTTTTAGACAATTCCTTTTTTTAAAGCTATCATATTCATCTTTAAAATTTATTTTTTTAAAGCACAGATATTAATTTTCAGTGCCAAATTCTTTCCTTTCCTGTACCTTTCAGACAATTCTAAAACATTATTAGAAGTTTTGTTCTTGTTTCTAGAACTGCTTTCTGGGTCTAGCAGGAGCAAGTGTAAGCATGCCCACAAAATCCTATTCAGTATTTACTGAAGACTATCATGGCCTCTTCCCTCTCCTAAGCTTGCTCTCTTGGAGCAGCTTTCTGTCTCCTTACCATTCTGGTTAGTTACTTTCTTTTGGCTGAGCTCTAGCTGATCAATGGCCTTCCCAAGGAGTAGCCCCCAAGCTTCCAGAGGAATCTGGCCAGGGTAGGGACAGCTGAGCTTTCATCTCATTCCCTCTGGGCACTGGACTTCTCTGAAAGCATCCTAAAACCATGGGAGTTTTCATAGGAACTCACACCTACACGTGGTTCCTTTCATATTTTGGTCAAAGTATAGGACTTCACCTCTATCCCTACTTGTATTTACTCTTATGAGCTGAGTTCATCATTCTGGTATGAAAAAGTGAAAAGCATTGGTGTCCTAGACAGTGATAGTGACCCCATAAAACAGAGCCTAGCTGTGCTTGGCCCCTTGGATAAGATTCTCCACTAATCGGACCAGGAAATCGTTGTATACTTCCACAACAATACTATATGAAGATCAATTCTGATGGATGTGGCCAATTTCAACAATGAGATGAACCAAATCAGTTCCAATAGAGCAGTAATGAACTGAACCAGCTACACCCAGCAAAAGAACTCTGGGAGAGGACTATGAACCACTACATGGAATTTCCAGTCCCTCTAGTTTTGTCCACCTGCATTTTGAATTTCCTTCACAGGCTAAATGTATACTATTTCAAAGTCCGATTCTTTTTGTACAGCAAAACAACTGTTTGGTCATGTATACATAAATTGTATTTAATTTATACTCTAACATATTTAACATGTATTGGTTGACCTGCCATGGGGGGGAGGGAGGGGAAAAATTGGAACAAAGGGTTTGGCAATTGTCAATGTTGTAAAATTACCCATGCAAATATCTGGTAAATAAAAACTATGAAAATTTTTAAAAAAGAAAGAAAAAAGAAAAAAGATTCTCTACTGCTCTGTCCCTTTACCCCAGGGACAAGAGAGGAAGCTTTTTTTATGCTAATACTTTCTTTCTCCAATTAATCTTGCTCTATTCCCATCATTCCCATTTCAAAACCAAACCAAACCCCACCTCAGGAGCTCTTCCCTGGCAACTACAGGACAAAAGCAGGCCTCCTGGGCTAGCATCCGGGGCCCTTTAGAAGTTGGCTCTAATTTACATCTCCAACCTTGTCTTACCTGCCTCCCCTTCACACACTCAAACTATATGAGTCATTGTTTGCTTCCCCACCGCTATCCCCAGCCTCTATCTCTGTCAACTTGGAGTCCTTTCACCCAGCTTTGCTCAGGGAATTCGTTCCTCTTCCCCAGCTCTCTCTCCCCTCCATCTCATCCAACAATTTGTCCTGCATCCTCCTTTATACAAATACCATTCTATCTTTTATGCCTCCATGCTTCCTTAGGGCTCTGAGACAGGACTCTGACATGAAACGCTGAGAGTTGTGGATGAGGAGGTCAGAGGGCTGACTGTGAGCTCTAGGCCAGGTCATTGTTGTTCTCCTACAGACATGCTGCTGATCTGCACTGTGGTGGTGTGATTTTTATACCAGAAGTTCCAACCACCAATGAAATTCCAGATCCCAATCAAATGTGAGTAGACTTGAATGGGAGCTTGGCAGGCAGCTGTGTCTGTTCTAGCCTCAGGAGGTAGATCCTGAGCTGAGCATGTGTCTCCATCAGGCAGGAGCGAGCCTACGGCTGAGCAACAGGATGCTGGAGGGATCTGAATCCTGAGATACGTTTAGGCCACAGTGAAGTGGACACAAGACTTTGGACCACCTGTGTTGACATCATGGAGCCTGGGATGGGGCTGGCAGGACAAAGCTCCATTCCTGTACAGGTTAAGAAATTCGGTCCCTACCAGAGATCACTAGACTCTACCTCTCTGCTGCCACATTCCTGTGTCTGTGGGTAGCAGTGTGGGTATGGAATGGGGAAGTCAGCTTAGAGATGGGAGATTCCCTTCCCTTCATATTGTGGTGGTATTTTCAGGTCAGGTATATCATTATCCTAAGCAAATAGGGGCTGAGCCCACTCCTACAGTCCCACAGGACTGTCCCTCTTTCTGCAAAACCTCATGAGTAACCCACCAGAGCACATGGGGACAGGAGCCAGTGCCTACCTGTACACCGACTTCATTCGGATGGGTCTTCATGGCCTGCAGGGCTGCCAAGGCCCCCCCACCCTCAACAATCACCCGGCTATTGTCTGGCTTGCGCAGAGCCAGCATGCACAGGGCTGCACAGCTTTGTTCACAGATCTGCAAGGATTAGGCAGAGAACAAAGTACAAAGTAGTCTGTGTTTCATTGAGCTACACAAAAAGACCAATGAAAACACACACACACCACACACACACACACATACACACATACATACATACATACATACATATCCTGGGAAATGTAGACTTGCTTTTAGCTCTCATAACATCCCAGTGAGGAAGGGAGGACCAGGATCACGCTCTTTCCATCTTTTCCATTCTGACCTAGCTCTTCAGATTCCAAGCTCTGCATTCTGCCCACCCCAGCACAATGGCACTCGGGCCTTTTCTGTCAGCTGTTCTTCTTATGCTCCCCATCCAACTCCTAGCTTTTGCATCCTGACCCCAGGGGATTTAGCCTCATGCCTCAGAGACCTCGAACTAGGGAGACAAGGTATAGGTGAGACCCAGGGACACCAAATTATCCGAGACCAGAGACCAAGATTTAGTCAATGGGCCATTTACATATAATGTTCCTTCTCTGGAACCATCCAGGTCACATTTAGGCTATCTAAGAACTGAAGAAACCCCATGAAGCTGGGACAGAGAGCTCAGTGGCTGGTCATGGCTGGTACCTGGGGACTGGAGAGATGCCGGGTCATCGCCATCACAATGAAGTCTGTTCCACCTGCACTGACAATGGCATCCTTTACATCATCGTTCCCAGCAATGGCTCGGAGAGCACTCAGCACCTGCCGTACCAGCTCCTATTTGTGACCATGAAAATGAACATGGCAGAAGGGAGAAAGACCTGTGGTTC
The DNA here is from genome assembly GCF_048593235.1 of Sminthopsis crassicaudata. NCBI lineage: Eukaryota > Metazoa > Chordata > Mammalia > Dasyuromorphia > Dasyuridae > Sminthopsis > Sminthopsis crassicaudata. Next base: position 52,408,642 of record NC_133617.1, on the reverse strand, counting down.
AAGGTGTCTGCCAAAGCACAGTGGTTAAATTCAGTCCCAGAAACTATTTTGATACTCTTGATCTCAGAATCCTATATATTTAATGAATTACCAATCCCACTTTGGTATCCACTCTCTTTGTGGCCATTTTACAGTTAAGGAGACTGAGGCCCAGAAAAGCAAAAGAATTGTTCAAGATCCCAGTGTTGGTAATTGGCAGAGTTGGGCTTAATTCAGGGACTTTTCAGAATATTTCATTATGGCTCTGCTGTAGATGCTCCCTCCACCAGAGCAGATTACCTTGGTAGAGTCTTCTAGAGTTGTTGAAACTCCCTCTGTGTAGAGGGCAGGTCTAGACATGAAAGAGATCTCAATGATTACTGAGAATCATCTCATTGTACAGAGGAGATAAGGTGCTGTGATTCCAGCCAGGTCAGGGCCTTCCCACCACCTCTGGTGGCTGGCTGTTTAGCCGAGAGCTCTCTGACCTGAGTTTACTTATTAGGACTTCCCAGAGCTATCTCTGTTGCCACGGCCTATAAAAACTCAGGGGCATTTTTGGAGAAAATATGATTTTGGGTACTACCCTTTGTTTTTGTATCCCCTTTATCTCTTCCTCTTACACCCAGAGGACAAGCCACAAGAGTTTTCCAATTTCTTCCAAAGTCTATTAGAAAACAGAATTGGAAGGAATAGGGGAAACCTGTGACTTCATTGGTGTAGATAAATTTAGTGAGGACATTTCTTCCATCAATGCAGGTCAGTAACAAGATATTTTCCTAGTTTCAGCAATTTGCCCAGACCCACAAAGTGGTGTATGGCAGAGGCAGATTTGGAACCATCATCTTCCTCAGTCTAAAACTCCATACTGATTTTAGCAGGTTAAACCCTGAAAATATAGGGACTTGATGATTCCCTTTTGATCTAGGGCTTACAAAACACAATAACCTTGTGTGGTTAGCAGTGAAACATAGCTGCTAAAGTACTACATGCCATGAAACAGTTCTCTTTTACAGAGGAACTTGGGTATCCAGAAGATAAGACACCTTGTCTGAGGGTCCATAGCTGGACTTCAATGAAGTTGTGTTAATCAGAATCCCAGGGCTATGGCCATAGCAACAGGCACGTGAAGGAACTCTTCTAAACTGGGGATGATTTAGTGAGCTGGTTCCAGTCTGGATCACTAGAAGGGGGTACAAGGTAGAGTTCACTCCTGCTCCTGACCCTCATCTGGCCTTCCCTTGGGGCCAGTGGATGACAGAAAAATTCTAAATAGCACAAAAGGCTCCCTGTAAAGCTTTGTAAGATGTTGCTGCCCAGAATGTAGTCTTTGAGTGACTTTTTAAATTTTTTTTTATTTTATTTTTTGTCTTTGTTATCATTATGCTTGACATGGAAAAGAAGTAGAGATGCTGTTCCTTAGATTGTTCAGACCCTCAAACCTCACTTTATTTCATGTCTTGGAATCTGAACCTGATGTGTTTGGTATTTTTGCCCCATTTGTAATATGGGACAAGAGCTGGCCCTTGACATTATTAGTACAGGGAACCCAAAATGAGGAAATTCCCAATGCCTAGGCTAGTCTTCCCCTTCTCTGCAAGGACATTCATTCTTAGTCACCTGGGGTCCCAATGACCTCCCTGCTGGTTACTTAGCCTGCTTTCCTGCATTATATGACCATGCCTCTCCTTGTTCAAACTTCCAAGGCCAGACAGACAAAACCTGTAAGGCCCCCAAGAGATCAGCCTCACCCTTAGAAGAGGCCACTTACCTGATGGTCGATGCAGTCAGCCAGAAGAGTCACCATGATGTTGAGGCCCCCTAGATCAACGATCTCCTGACAGAATTCATTCCGAACCGCCAGGCGTGACAAAGTACCACACAGCTCACCGAGAAGAGCAGGGTTGTCTGGGAATGCTGTCAGAGATACAAACCCCGTGAGGGGAGGAGGAAACAAGAATGAATGCTTCTGTGCTCAGAACAAAGACCATTCCAAGCATTCTACTACACAAACTGAGGGAGTGTGACCTTGGCCTAGGATTGCAAGAGGCAGGTGCTCTTTAAGAAAAGCTAAAGTTCCTCTTTCCCAGGGTCCCTTCTAATGAAAAGGGAGCTGTGGGATCCACTCAGAATCACCACTGATCCTCCCCCTCCCACTCAGTCCCATGAATGAATTTCTAATTAGTGCCTTTAATTCAATTATGAAAAAGGCATTCTCCCACTCAGGCTAACCAGGGATCAACCTCTATGCCTATTTCTCATAATTATGGCTAAGGCTACTAAAATACTTGCCATGGGGCAATCTCTGAAGTCTGTTTTCCTACAGCAAACTTCAGCTTCCTCCCACAATTCCATGGTCCCATTCAGAGAGAACTGATTTGTTCTCTCTTATTTGATTGCCACAGAAGAGAAGCATGGAGAACCACACAACTCATTTCAGGGAACGGAGGATCGGGCCTGTTCCCACAGAGCCGTAGTAAGAAGGTAGCTCTAGAGCCTAGCTCTCTCTGTGGGATGTTCTCATTCTCTGGCTCTGCAAAAGAAATGGGCCAATCAAGAGAGGCACTATTACCTGGGGGCTTCAGCATTTGCCCAAACCCAGGGCCTTCCATGATTGATTTCTACAATAAGGTAGAGGCTGGAACCTGATATTTACTGATTTGTTATGGTGCTCAATGGCTCAGTCATGTCTGACTCTCCTTGACCTCTTTTGGGGTTTTCTTGGCAGAGATACTGGAGGGGTTAGCTATTTTCTTTTCCAGCTCATTTTACAGATGAGGAAACCGAGGATGAGTGACTTGCTCAAAGTCACACAGCTAGTAAGGATCTGAGGCTAGATTGGAATTCAGTCTTCCTGAATCCTAGGCCGGTGTTTTATGTCTTGTGCCAGCTAGCTGCCCCATTACTAACACCAAGAAGCAAACTGTCTCCTACCTTTGGCTGCTTCTATGAGAACCTTTAAGCCTTTGTTCTCTTGCACTATCATCTTGGCGTGGTCGTGGGCATGGCCGAAGGGCACTCGGATGTCATCATCAAATGTCATGACTCTCAGAGCGGAGCAGGCCTCCTTGACCACATTGGCTCTGCCACTGTGCTTCTCGATGGCCCCAGTCAGCAGAGGCAAGATGCCTGCCCTCACCAAGCTCTGCCGGTTCTGCTCGTGCTTGAGGCAGACACACCGAATGCAGCGCAGCCCAGAGCACGCCACCTCAGCCACTCCCAAGTGCTCCTTCAACGTGGCCACTAGCAGCTGCAACCCCCGGGGATCCAGCAGGTCTGGCTGGCCCTCGGTCAGGGCAGCCAGAGCGTTCAGGGCCTTTACCAAGAAGCCCTGCTCTTCTGTCAAGGATCGCTGGCAGGCTGAGAGCACAACAGGGTATGCACCCTTCTGTGCAGCCAGGTAGCGGCTGGCGAGTTGCCCCCGGCACTGCTCACTGAAGCTCACTAGGTGTTCTGCCACCTCTTGAGGGGTTGCAGAGTCAAGAGACTTCTGAAGAGCATCCAAGGTCTATGAGGCACAAAAGGAAATAAATGGGCACATCCTTCTCCATTCAGGATCCAGAGCCCCCTGGTCACTGGCATTTATGCCCCACAGAACTATTTTGTACTATTTTTTATAGGCACTTTGTTTGCTTGCTTGCATAAATTAATTCCCCAGTCCTCCATTAGAAGACACATCCTGTGAAGGCAGAAGATTCCTTAGCACCTACCCCATGGCTGGCAAGGAATAGGCACTTAAGGAAGGTTTTCTAAAATCAAAGACTAGAATAATCTAAAGCAATTTTCATTCTTCCATATTTGATTTGTTATTATATATACAAAGGAATTTTTGCCCAGAACAGGTGTACAAGGCAATGTGTACAGGGCTGAGATATAGAACTCCCTTGGGTGTGTCCTAGGGTCATCACAAATCTTAATAAATCCAATGTACATTGAGAGGTAAACAATGTGCTGTTAGACCTGAAGTGACCTTAACTTCTCACTCAGCAACTTTATGGAAAAAGGAGGCCTCTGAAGCCCAAGGAACCTCTCTGCTCAAATGGCTTTGGCACTTCTTAAGTCTTCCCCAAGGCCAGAAATCTGAAAAAAAACAAGCTCAGGGAGGCATTGGATGCCCCACCCAGATGCCTAGAAAATGTGAGTCCGTTTGCCAGCTTTTTTCCCTAAAAACATTCCAGCAGATATTGTTTACTAACTGCTGATTCAAATAGGAATAAAGAACTCACCAAAATCTACAAGATTTGTATGTTTCTACGACTAGAAACATACTCAGGAATGCTAGAGACAGCTGAATGAAGAAAAAGTGGATTTATATTCCACAGTTCCAGGGGGAAGGCACTGGCCAAGCCTCATCTCCTACTGCCCGCTGAAAGGATTCGGGATCATCAGAGTGTGGCGGAGCAAGGGGAGAGCTTGGCCTGTCCCTCCGCCCCAGGAACAAGACAAAGCAGCCAGGCAGGGCAGCTCTGCATTCACAGTGTGGGTACACAGACCTCTCTTCCTCTGCCAGAGAAAATGCAAGAGAGTTCAAGGCTTTACTGTATACCTACTCACTGTGTCCAGGTCTAGCTTAGATAAGATGGAAAAGCCAAGAAAAAGACTACTCGATGCCTTGTCTCTTATACAATTGCTTAGTTAGCCCAAAAATGTTTGCTCAGTTGTCAGATCACTTACAATTGCAGAATCGTGGAAAGCTTTACAGAGGAGGTAGTGTTTAGATTGTGTTTTGAAGAGATGGGAGGAAACACATTTCAGGCATAGGGAACTATGTGAACAAAGGCTTGGAGGGAGGAAACTAGTTTGGCTGGAGCATAAGATGTGGGAAGAAGTATGAGCTAAAGAAAAAGACAAGTTGATTCTAAATTGTGGAAGTTCTTGAATGCCAGGACATGGGCTTTAGATATTCGGAATTTCTAGATCAACAACATTAACTACCTTCCTCTTTAGGATCATTTTTTTAAACTTTGGAGAAAAGGGGGAGGGGTCATTTAATAAAAACATTTTTTCTACTACCTCCCATTTAAAAAAAGGAAAAAATCCTTCTAACAAATATGCATAATTCCTCTATTTGCAAAAACTTATCACTTCATTTGTACGCCTTTAAAAACTACAGGATCAGGAGGATAGCTAAGTAAACTATGCTACATGAATGCAATGAAGTTCTGCTGTGCTAAAAAATGTTAAATATAAAGAATTCAGAGAAACACAGAAGATTTACATGAACTGATAAGAGTGAAAAAAAAACAGGAAAATCAGGAAAACCACAGTGCACATGGCTACAATGTCAATGGAAGTAATAATAAAATGTAACTGAGTATCATGAAGTGAACATGATCCAATTTGTTTCCAAAGGAGAGCTGAGAAAATGCACTTCCCTTCCTCTACTGGAGTTGGTGAATATAGCTATGGAAGACTGCATATACTGTCAGCGATGCTCCATGTGTTGATTTTGCTGAACTGTTTTTTTTTTTTCCTTTTTTCAATTTTTGTTATAAGGGAAGGTTTGATGGAAAGAGGAATGAGGGATATATTCAGAAACGAATATGATGAGAATCTAAAAGGCATAAAACAAAAAATGGAAGGGCCCAACTTCGTCCTTTGGCTATGTCCTGACAAGGATGGCTCCTGTGAATTTTCAATTCCAGTTCTCCTGGAAAGCATGGTGCACAACACAACCCAAGAATTTAATACCTACGCTACTCAACATTCTCAGAGACCACAGGAAAGCTACTAACAAACTGCTAAAAGCTGGCAAAGACATCATTTCCTGCACCCACCCAATCTTACCTGCAAAATTTTATGTTTTGGTCCTTGGTCACCACAAGCAGATGCTTTGGGTCTTGTTTTTACAATGTTGGTCAGATCAACCCCTACAGAAGAGAAGGGAAGAAACAAAAGGGGAGAGAAATGAGCTCTATATACTTCCAATTCAATTCCAACATTCATTAAATGTCTCTTCAGGCCCAAGGAGAGACATTAAATAAAGTGTTAGTCCTTAATATGGCTCGGCTTAGCTAGTTAGGGAAACATCACAAATAGAGATAATTATAACAAACCATATTAAGTGACAAATATATTAAAATATGCAGAAGAAATTTTTTAAAAGGATTCAGTTTCCAGACTTTCTGGAGAACCAGGCATTTGAGATAGACTTCAGCAGTTGAGGAAAAATTCACTGGGAGAAGACAGGCTAAGGGCATTCCAACAACAGATTAATAGTAAGCCAGACAACAAGCACTTACTATGTATGAGGCACTGGACTAAGTTCTAGGGATACAAAGAAAGGCAAAATCCCTCCTCTCAAAGAGCTCACAATCTAGTAGGGAAGATAACATGAAAATCACCAGATGCATGCAAGATATATGTAAAGAAGATAAAAGGGAGGGGAAGGTACTAGCAGTTTGGGGGGGGGCAGAAAAAGTTTTTTTCACAAAAGGCAGACTTTCTGTTTAGTCTTGAAGCAAAGGAAGTTAAAATGGGAGCATTCCAGGCATGGGGTCAACAAGTAAGAAAACCCTGACACTGAAGATAACTCATGTTCTAGGAACTACAAATGCCCAGAGAAAAGTAAAGTGTGAGAAGACTAGAATGGTAGGAAGAAGCCAGGATATGCAGATACTATACAGAGAACTTTATATGATTCTGGAGGTAATGGAGAGCCACTGGAGCAGCAGAGGAACAATCACTCGTATCCTTTACAAAAATTACCTTGACAGCCCAGTAGGAGATCGACTAAAGGGAGGGAGACTTGAAGCAGATTAAAGCAATTATCTGGTAAAAGGTAATGAGCACCTGCAAGAGGGTAGTGGCAGAAGCAGTGGAGAGAAGGAGAAATATAAGAAATGCAAAAGCAGAAACACCAAGACTGAGCAGTAGATTTGGTATGTTGGGCGAGAAAGGAGTCAAGGATGATCCCTAGTTTGAGAGTTTGAAGGACCTGGGAGGATGGCGGTGCCATTCAGAAGAGAGGAGAGTTTTGGGAGAAAAATGATGTGTTCTGTTTTGGATATTATGCACTTGAGATGGTTATGGACCACAGTTAAGGCAGAGGACATCTGTAAATACTTTGAGATGTCCAAGAGGCAACTGGAGACTTGTGACTAAAACCTATCATTGTGTATGTGTGTGTGAATCATCACCATAGAGATGATCATTGGATGCTTGGGAGCTAATAAAATAAGTGAAACAATAAAAATAGTAAAGAAGACTGGAGATTCTTTACCTTGGGGGATTCCCAAAGGCAGTGGGTATGACTTCAATGAAAAAGCAGTAAAGAACACTGAGAAGTGGCAGTCAAACAGACAAAACCCAGGAAAGAGGAATATCTTGAGATCCTCAAGGAGAGCATCCAGAAAGAGGTGATCAAAAATGTTAAATGCTGCACTAAGATCAAGGAGGACCAGGACTGAGAAAAGGCCATTAGATTATTGGTAACACTGGAGGTTGCATGATGAGGTCAGAAACCAGACTGCAGAAAGCTTAAGGAAGAGGCAGAAGCAGAGTCCCCAAATGTAGGGGATTTTTTCAAAGTGTTACACAGTAAAGAGAAGGAGAAAGTTGAAGACAGTATGAAATGGATGAAGGGTATATATAAAAGGACTGGCCTGAGTAAGAAAGGCCACCTCTTAAGATGAGATGTCTGAATGGTACATGACAAGGAAGGGAAAATGAGTAACTTGGTGAATCATCTCCATGTTTCACTTATTTATGAAGCAAGGTCTTTAGCTGATAGGATGAGGGAACAGGGGAGCTACGGGAAGCTTGAGGTAGGCACTATCCAGGGAAGGGGCTTGGCAATATGATATGGATTTTTTTCAGGGTAAAGATAAATTGATTCATGAAGACATCAAGATAGAGAAGAGAGGAGAGAGTGTAGTCAGGAGCAGGGTGATGACCCAAGAAAGAAGTGAGGGATTAAGAGATTGGAGACCATTATTAGGACAAAGAACAATAGGGGTTAGGAGTGTTAGGTTCAGAAAAAAAATGATAATCAGATAAAAGAATTTAGAATTTGTGATTAAAAGTGGCAAGTCTGACTCAACATTTCCCGCTGTTCCACAATGCCTTGTGGCATCATTATTTTAAGCTGGGGAAGATATCTGAGCAAAAGAATGGTATGAACAGATTTATCCATAAGGAAAATAATTCAGTAAGTGATAGGATGTATAGGAGGGGGAAGAAAGTAGATGTAAAAAATCTTACTAAGAGGTTCCTGCAATAATCTAGGCCAATGGTGTCAAACTGGAAATAGATACGGATCATGGCATACCAACTTAGAAAATCACAAATTAACATTACCTGTGATATACTGTATTTTTACTGATTTATTAAACATTTCTCAATTGCATTTTAATTTGCTTCTGTGGGAATAAGTTTAATATCTCTCTTCTAAATAGCTGATAACGAGAGCTAATACGGGAGGATTAGTTAAGGGAATGGAGCAGGAAGGGCCATTGTCTGAGTTTTCTGGTGTAATGGTTTGCCTGAGTCATGTTTTTAAGCTCAGGATAGAAACTCAAAAGAATTTTCCTTTTCCTCACTCCAAGGTGGTCCTCTTTGGGCATAGAAAATCAAATACGATATTATATGTAAATATATTATTATATATTACTATAACTCATGATTATGAGCAATTATAATTATGATTCTGTAGCAAAGGCTCTCTCTCTTGGAATATAGAAGATGTCCCAAAATAAGGAAAATTCTGTCTCTCGAAATGAAGGGAATACTCAAGTGAAGTCAGGTAATAATGACCTAAGAACAGCCCTGGGCCTTGGGAAAATGATCAGCGAACATTGGTAAGAGTCCATTCCCAATCCTATGGACCCCTCACTTCCCTTCTAGTGTCTGTGAGGGTTTTTTGTTTTTGTTTTTGTTTTTTTTTTAAGAATAAAATTGAACATTCTTGACTTTCAAGACCTCTTAGATCTTCATAGTCTGTTATTCCAAGAGAGTGGTCCTACAGTACAGTCAATTTTTCCATGGCCATTTTTAGATGCTCCTAGCTTCCTGCTTCTTTTCCCTTCTTAACATGTTAATAGCCCATGACAATTCTTCTATTCTTTCATCCTTTACCACAGTCTCTGATGAAGATGTCCCTTTTCCTTATCAAGGCCAATCCTTCTACATGCATATCACCTCTAGCAGATTGCTCCCACATTTTCCTCTATCTCTATCTTTAATCTCTTCATCAATTAGTTTTTTGTTATTTACAAATATGTTCAAGTCTCTGCCATCCCGAAAAAAATCTTCACTGGGCCCTACCATTCCCTTAAGCTACTGCTGAACCCTTAGAAAAAATTATACCAACTCCATTTCCTTTCTTGAATTTGGTTTCTGAACTCATTTCTGAACTGCTTTACCAGTCGTCTCTTAAAGGCCATCCTTTCAATCCTCATCCTTCCCAGTTCCCCTTCCCCATCACTCAACAACAGTTAAGACTGCTGAGCATTATTTCATCCTGAATCCTACTTACTCTTGAAGATACTGATTCTTTTGTGGTTTTTCTCCCTCCTGTATGACCACTTTTCACTCTGATTTGCATGCTCATCATTCACCTCTGCCTGCAGATGCAATCATTTATTAAATGTTTCTAAACAGAGCTCAGCACAAACGATGACCTGGGCCTTCTGCATTTTTTTGGCCTCTACAACACTTTTCCCTTCTCTGGGTTCAAACAAATGATGCTCTACACTAAACCTTCAGTGTTCCTCCCCACCATCCTTCCATTAGCCTCCTGAGTTCTCTGCCCACTTCTGCCTTCCAATCCATACTTCAGACTATAGCTAGAATGATTTTCTTAAAGTGCAGCTCCCACATCACTGCCCTCCTCCATAAACCCCTTCATCTCCACATTGCCTTTAAGATTCCCTAAAAATACATCTGTTTGGCCCATTTAAAATGCCCCATGTCATTACATGACTTTCCCTCCTGCAGTCTCTAGTCCAGCCAAGCTTGATTTTTTGCTCTTCCTTATCTGAGACATTCCATCTTTCATTTACTGTCTCCAGGCTTTGGTCATTTCTCAGATATGAAATGCATTCCTTCCTCCTCCTGCCAAATAAAGACTATCATTTCCTTCAAAGCTCAACCACTACCATGGCATGGGACTTTTTCTAACCACCTCTCTCTGCTACCTGCCAATGCCCTTCCTCTGAAATGAGCTCATGCTTATTTTATGTACCCATTTAATCTTAAGTATTGTTTCTCCTGATGTAATGGAAGCTCCTCCAGGGAGAGCAGACTTTCATTTTATCTTTTTGTACCCAGTGCCTGCCTGGCATATCATAATAATTAACTGATGATTGATAGGTTAGATCCCATATCTGAACCCAAAGGATGAGTTCTCCAGAAGTTCAGATTCTTTGTGCCTTGGAAGATAAACTGATTATGAAAGGCAACCTCTGGAGCAGGCCCATAGATGGTCTGCTTTCTACCCCACCCCAAGCTGCATGGACCTCATAATACCAGCTACACTCATTGTATCAGGGAGGCCAGCTGATACCTGGGACAGGCATCCACAGCAGCCTGATCTGGACCATACCTTGAGATTCAAATTGTTGAACAGCTTCTTTCACAGCCTCCTCAGGGTCCATGTCAAACTCTGTGATATTTTCTTGTACCACGTCATCAAAGGTCTCCTGACTGATGCGTTTCGCCATCTTGACTTCTACGATTCCAGTCCCTAGAGCTAAAAGTTCAATACAAACAACTGGATGACTGATGAACGCAATAAAACAACATGGTAAAAGGTAGGCCCCTTTGGACCACATTAGAGATCTACCAGATCCCGATAGTTTGTATTAAATTTGCCTGCAACACGACCCAACTGCCACCCTTCCCAGCTAGAACCCTTTATTATGCAGCATATTCAGTGAGGCTGGGATACACCTCTGATAGTTGAGTCTACTATGTGCAAAACCAAAAAAAAATGTGTTATTACATGTGTGCCTGGCACGTAAGTGCTTATGGACTTGACTTGTGTGACCGAGAGCAATCATGTAATTGACAAAATGACCTCTAAGGACCTTTCTTGGTCCAAAGACAGGATCCTGTGATCTTACATATTTTCCACTTTTATATCTTTTATCTACTCTGATCTGAGAATCATCAGCTCCATGAGGAAGAGGGGTTTTCTGGATACCTTTATTTCATTGTGCAGGGAGGGGAGAGAACCAACCAAACTTTGTTTTCAATGATAGAACTTCCAAAGAAGAAACAAACTTCTTCTCCCATGCAGATCTGGGCCTCAGCTGACCCAGAGGAGAACATCACCCCTCTGATAGATAAGATAGCTAAGGCATGGAGAGATTATATGACTGCAGTTGAGATTTGTAGCCCAGTCTTTCCGACTCCAAGCCTGCACACTGGCTGTTCAGCTCCATAGCTACAGACACTTGGTTTTTTTCTCGACCTCAGCCACTTTGACAAAATGGGGCTAGCAATGGATGCCTTGTCTATTTCACAAGGCTGCTGTAAGAATCAGATGCCGTGATTTCTATACAGAATACAAACAGAAGGCATTATTATCCTTGCATTTCCCGCAGTGTTTAGCACAGTCACAAGATTGACTTCCATTTATATAGTGCAAAGCTACCAGCTTCCCTAATTCTCCCAGCAGGCAGAGTTCTCTCCCTTACCTGTTCTCATCGCACTCTGTGTGACATACACACACACATATATGCATATAAAATATAATTTATAGAGAAAGAGTGAATAAGGACCCTGGAGATCACCTTGTCCTATTGTGTCTATTTCATTTGTACGCGCCTCTTCCAAAAGTCACGGAAGAGCTCTCAGTTAACCGTCGGATTTCCGCAGAGGAAGTATGCGCCTTGGACGGGAGGCTTTGTCTTTTTAGAAATATACAAATAATTGTTAAATTAGAAACAATGCGAATCCACGGAGAGCAGACGTTCCTCTTGTACATTTACAGACCACATAAAGAATGAACAGGAATGTAAAAACTGTAGACAGGAGGAACAAGGTGTTGGGCACTGTGCTAAGCAACTTGCAAACAGCGCCCCCCTTCCCTGCGCCTCGGTTTTCCCCATTTACAAAACGAGGATTCACACCTTGGTCAGTCTCTAGGTCCCTGGGTCTGCTTCCTCATCAGTGAGAACGAGGGGAGGGGAATAAACTAGGCTTATAAAGATCCCGCCCAGTTCACGTCTGCCATGCCACGCGCGGCTCGGGTCAGGGGCTCTTTTCCTAGAATGGTCTCTTGCACCCGCCCCCATTGCCTCGACGGAAAAACTAAGTCCGGGGAAGACTCGAGAAAGAGGACAAGCTGAACAGGATTTTCCCTCCCGGGATCAACGCGCGGCTCGATTCCGGTCCTGCCCTCGAGACAACTTCTCCTTACTCTACTCTGCCGCACCTCCCTCCCCCTCACCTCCGAGGTGACAGGTCCCGCCTGGCCCGCTCGCTCCTATGGACGAGGCTACCCACGCGCGGAGCACTGTGGGCGTAGTGAGCCAGTCGGCCGCAGCCTCTGACTCTCGGTGGCCACCGTAGCAGCTGGACTGGCCGCGCAGGCGCACTAGCCCTCGCCTTTTCCCCAAGCAGTAGGAGCTTTTGGGGGGGTGGGGGTAAGAGACGACGGCGCGAAAGGAGGACTAGGGAGGGACAGGCCTTCAGCTATAGAGCTGCCACGCCGCACGGCCTCTCACGCCGTGTTTTCAGCGCAGTAGAAGAAAGATTGTCTTGGTGAGTTTTTGTGGGGACATGGGTTCACGGACGAACGGCCCTGGGGTGAGTGGCGCATGCTCAGCGGGACGAGGCGGTGCTTGAGTCTGGGAAGGGTTGGGAAGACCGTTAGCTAATTTGCATGTTCCCGCCTCGCTTGCGTCACGTGGGTATCTAGGGGAGCGGTTTCCGGCGCACGCGCAGCTCAGCGCCTAAAAGACTTGGGGACTGGGGGGTAGCCCAGTGTCGGGAGCCACCGAAATCCGCAGGACCCCCGGGGCCTGTGCCTGTGCCGCGCGGGGGTGATTCCACCCAGGTCCGGGCCGGCCCAGCCCAGCGAGCCGGCCGCTCTTTGCATCCTAGTGAGGGCCGGTAAAGGACCTTGGTGGGAGGAGGATCAGGGCTGTGGGCGGGGGGCTGTTTTTAGGCGGTGGGGGGAGAGGGAGGGGCTCGATGGGAAGAGCTGGGCCCCGGAATAGAAAGGAGCCAGGCCTGGGCCAGAGAGGAGTCCAAGAAAGCCGAGGCCCTTCCCTCCTCCCAGCATCCTGGAGTGATGCGGACCCCCGCTCCCCTCCCCCTCCCCTAGCAGTGGCAGCTCGAGCCCGGGGGCTTCCTTCCTTTCAGGAGCCTCAGGCCCAGGAGCCTAGGCCTCCGGGGCTCATCTTTCAGTCCATCGATCCTGGCTTCAGGCCCCGGTGGTATCTTTGGCTTTTGCCCCTCCTTTCTGTGTTTTACCCCAACCCTGCCCGGGGCCGTGAATAAAAGAGACCCTTAATATATTTAGACTTTAAAGGATCCATTTTCATCCATTCAGGCAGCCCTCCCACCCCTCAGTGGGCAGTGTTTGAGAGTAGCTGTGGAACAGAAAGTGCATTAGCCTGTGGCCAGCCTAGTCATGAGCCTGCTGCAGACTTCCTCGCCAAGCTAGTCTTTAGATGACAAGCTTGGAGTGGATGACAGGGAATCGTAGTGGACGCCATTTCAGCCCAGCAGGACGTGGGCCCAGCATTTGAAAATCTGATAATGTGATGAGACATTGGGCTACAGGGAGATGCCGCCACGTTACTCTTCAAGCCCTTGGTGCCCTCACCTGGAAGTCTTTTCCAGGACGAGACCACACAGTTTGGGCTCTACTTTGTAAGGGCCCTAATGTTTAATAAGTACCCGCTGTGTGGCTTGAGTGATACATATAAAGATGAACATGGTAACAATTGCTGACCTCAAGATTACAACATATTATTAGTAAAGATGTGGCAGCTTAAAAAAAACCATATATGTACATATATATATATGCATGTGAGTGTGTATAAATATAAATACATACACAAGGCAAATACAGAATATAGTACAAAGTAAAATGTGAAAAAAAAATTAACATTTGAAGGACAATGATCATTTTTAACTAGGAGAATAAGTAAAGGCTTCATGGAAGAGGTGGTAAATGAACTGCACTTTGAAGAAGTAAAAGAATTCTAACAGGTTGAGGTAAGGGAGCTGGTTCCAGAAGTGGGAAAATTTGCACAGAGGCAGAAAACTGGCGAAAAACTCAACAAGTTTTAACATTTCATCATGTCCACTGTGTTTTACAAAGAGGAATAATATGAAGACTGAAAGGTTTTAAGTCTTGGTTTGCTCTTGTGTTTAAATATATTCCAGTACCAGTATCTGGTACAAGAAACAGTTTATATATATATATATACACACACACACACACACACACACACACACACACACACACATATGAAGCTTCTGAAACAGTAAGTTAAAGCATAGCAGTACATAGGATCTTTTGTGTTAATATGTCTTTTTCTTCTAGCTGGGCTGAACAATGGCATCTAGGCGAGTCACAAGGGAAACTTTTGATGCTGTGATACAAGAAAAGGTTAAGAGATATCGAATGGACCACAGTGATGCTATAGAAGACACTCTCCATCAGTTTAAGTCTCAAGGTAAACTAAAAAAGGGACAGTGCTTCTCAGAAAGTTACTAAATTCTTCACCATGACCTTGTGAGGTCATTAGTATATGTATTGTCATCCCTGTTTGAGGATGGAGGAAACTGAAGGTCAAGTGACTTAGTGACCTTATCAGAAAGCTAGAAGACAGACCCAGACTGCAGTTCTGGGCCTTCTCATTTCAAGTTCATCAATCTTTCCTACCACCCCAAACTACTTTTCATTGAGAAAAAAAAGGAAATGTGTTAGGCTTTTGTTACAAGTTATTCCCACTGAAATGCTTAGTCACAGATCATTAATACAATATGAAAAATTGCTCTAACTCACTAATAATAAGAGAATCAAAACAACTGAGATTTTACCCCATATCTAGAAAACTGGAAAAGATGACAAAAGGTGAGAATCATCAATTTTGAAGGGTTTATGAAAAGAGAAGCATGCTGATAGATTGTTGGTAGAGCTTGACACCCATCATTCAGCAAGTATTTTTTAAGTACCAGTTATGTAACATATAATAAGTAGATTCTGGGGAGATAAAGGTAAAAATGAAATGACTCTAAACTCAACTAGTTTATATTCTTTTTTTTTTTGGGGGGGAATACAGAAGTATAAACAAAGTAAACCCATGATGGGGCTTTCAACAGCTGGGGAGATCATGAAAACTTTCATGTAAAGGGGTTACTAAGCAGTTTTGAAGAAAACATGGGATTCTAAGAGGGAAAGGTGAGGTTAGGGTCCATTTCAGACTGGGGAATAGCCTGAAAAAAGAAGATGGAAAGGTGTGTTTGAGGGCTAGCAAGAAGGCCAACTTGGCTGAACCAGAGAGTCCCACTTGATTGGGAAATAGCTAAATAAAATTGTGGTATATGAATGTAATGGAAAATTACTGCATCATTATAAATAAGACTTCAAAGAAGCATGAGAAAATACACAAATTAGCAAAAGGCTAAATAAAAACCTACTGTATACACAGTGACTACAACAGTGTAATGGAAAAAAATAAAAAACCCAACCAGAGAAGCTTGTCCCAGAAGAAGAGAGAAGAAAACTTAACTCCCCTTGTCTTTATAGAGGTGAGCATGGAGAGGAGGAAACTTCTTGTAAAATAGTTTGTCTATTGCCATAGCAAAGCATGGAAACAGTAACATCCCATCTATTGCAAATGGCTAAGAAATATAGTATATATGTAGAATTTAAAGAAACATGGGAAGACTCATATACTTATGCAGACTGAAGTAAGCAGAATCAGGAAGCCATATTTATAATAATTAAAACTATGTAAATGGAAAGAATAAAAAAAAAAAAGCAAAACAAAGTTCTTTAAATATGACCAAGCCTAGCCTTAAAGAAGAGATGAAAAAATGCAACTCCCTCTTTTCTTTGCAGAAATGGGAACTATGAGTGTTGGACACTGAATATGTTAGTTGGTATGTTGGTTAGTTTTATTGAAGCTTTTCCCTTCTCCCTCCTCTCTCCCTCCCTCCCTCCCTCTCTCTCTCTCTCTCTCTCTCTCTCTCTCTCTCTCTCTCTCTCTCTCTCTCTCTCTCTCTCTCTCTCTCTCTCTCTCTCTCTCTCTCTCTCTCTTCTTTTTTACTAGGGGAACGAATCTCTGGTAATGGGATGGGATACATTTGGAAATGAAGATGCAAAAACAAAAGATAACACATGTTAAGACTTTTTAAAGAAAAGCTGTGCTTAGCAACATTTGCATGTTTCTGCTCATATGTACAAACTATAATAATAGTTTAATTATATACCTAGAGATCTATTCAATGATTATATATTATTAAACAAATAGAAACTGATGGGAAACATTCTGTTCCAGTATGGACAATAAAATCTAGGGTAGCTATGTAAACAAAAACTATTCTTTAACATAAAATATCTATTTTGTTTCCTTTTTATTGGTTTATTTCAGGTCATTCAAGGTCTATCCCAAGATCAAGAGCAGACAGATATGAAGACAGTTTTCATGATGATGGAAGATACTCTCGTGATCCAGTGCATTCTCGTGACACTTGGAGAGAAGACCTAAGGGATGATGTATTTCCTGGACCTTCATTTAGATCTAACAGTCCTCCCATGAGTGAAGAAAATTACTATCAGGAAGATTTTGGCCGGGACCGGGACTTTTCTCGTGCAGATTCTCGGGATAGGGACTTCAACCAGGCTGGTTCCAGAGACCGGGACTTTGGCCACCGGGACTTTAGTCATTTTGGTTCTCAGGATCCAGAGTTTAGCCACTCCGAGTCTTGGGAGCATGACTTTGCCCATCCAAGTTCCCATGAACCTTCTTGGTCTCATGAGAATGACTTTGGTCCTGAGATTTTGGGTGACTTTCGATCACCTGGTCTTATGGAAGAAGAATATGTGGACATGGACAGTCAGGAGTATGACTTGGACTTTTCAGGCGAGGCAGATTATGAATTCCAGCAGCCAGTGCCGAGAGGCAGGGGCAGGGTACGCAGCAGGGGCCGCGGTGGCCGAGGTGCTGTAGGCACTGCTGACCGGGGTGGCATTCTTCAGAGTAAACGGGTGACCAGAGGCGCACTTAAAACCAAAGTCATTAAAGGGGATGTTAGGAAAATTCCCACCATAAGAAAAGTGAACACTAAAAAACTGCCCCCTATGATTCCCTATCGAATCATCCCCAAAACTCGAGGTACTAATCGAATTAGGAAAACTATTCTAAGACCCGATCTGAGTCCTGGGATCACCCAAAGGACTGAAAATGTCCAGCGTCCTGTGCGAAAGACTGCTTTGCGCCCCAATCAGAAAATTAGTCGGCTACCCAGAGGAGAAGTCAGTTTTGACCTAGTGGACAATTCAGACATTTTTTCAACATTTGGGATAGAGATAATCAAATGGGCCGGATTTCATAAGATAAAGAATGATATGGAGTTTTCACAGCTGTTTGCGGCTCTTTTTGAGCTGGAAACTGAAACCTGTGCGAAGATGCTGGCCTCCTTCAAATGTTCTCTGAAACCAGAACACAGAGACTTCTGCTTCTTTACCATCAAGTGTTTGAAACATTCTGCTTTGAAAACCCCCAAAGTTGACAATGAGTTCTTGAACATGCTCTTAGATAAAGGTGCTGTGAAAACCAAGAATTGTTTCTTTGAAATAATAAAACCATTTGACAAGTATATGATGAGACTCCAAGACCGCCTCCTGAAAAGTGTTACTCCCCTGCTCATGGCTTGCAATGCCTATGAGCTGAGTGTGAAGATGAAGGGTTTCAGCAACCCTGCTGAAGTGGCAGGTGCCTTGGAGACAACCAATTCCTTGTGTCGTAAGTCTTTAGCACTTTTGGGCCAAACCTTTTCCTTAGCTTCCACATTCCGACAAGAAAAAATATTAGAAGCTATTGGCCTCCAAGAAGTTGCTCCAGTTCCAGCAGCCTTCCCTAATTTCGATGATTCAACTTTGTTTGGAAGAGAATACATAGAGCATCTCAAAGCCTGGCTGGAGAACAGTGGCCATCCCATCCAGATGAAGAAGGCAGATGTCAGGGTCACAGAAGGGGTGGCAAGCATTCCTTCTCCAAATTTAGATGTGATCCCTGAGGCTCTAAATGGAGGTAAGTAAAGAGGCAAAGACCTTTGCTTATATGCTTAATCTTTTCATTTTAAGGAATGTTGGTTGTCTTCTATTTAGAGATAGAAACATTTCTTTGGGTTTTTTTAGCCTTATGTAAAACAAATCAAGATTGAATGTATAAATGATTAACATTAATAATTCCATTTCTATAGCAGTTTGAGGTCTTACTCTTCACATAACTCTGCGAGGTAGGTTGTACAAGTATTACATACATCTGCATTTTATAGATAAGGAAACTGAGGCTTGAGGGGAGAACCTTGCTTAAGGTTAAACAACTATTAGATGGTGGCCTGGGTCTTCTGATTGCAAATCCAGCACTTTTTCCATTATGCTGTCTCTTATTAAAAAATATACTGGTCTTTCAGGGATACTACAGTAAGTGGGATAACTCTGGGATGGCCCCTATCTTTACCCTCTATAGCCTTAACAAGACTGGTAAAATCATCAAATCCCAAACAGCACTGCTTCCCTGCTCCAAAAGGCCATTTTTATGTCTGTATAATGATTTCACTAAGGTAGCTTATGAGATCCAAGGTCCAGAAGGTATCTAAGTAATAATCTATCCCCACTTCTGCATTTTGCAGTTGGGGAAGCCACATCCCTGAGGTTTAATTAAAGTTACTTTGCCCAGGGTCCCACTGATAGTGCTCCAGCCTCTTCAGTTCTTTTGGATTTCCCTTTTTAAACTTGGGGTTGAACCCTTCCACCAGTGACAGCCATGTTCTTTTCTGGTTTCCAAAGCATTATGAGTCAGGACCTAAATTCAGCTGTAGACTTCTTCATTGGCAATATTGTTCTAAGATAAAATCAAAGTTTTTTATGGTTTAACATCTTTCACATTGTTTTGACTTCACCTCTCCATTCTTCTTACTGTCCTTCACTTAGTATTGTGGTCAGCTTTGGTCTTATGCTGCATCCTGCATCCTCTCTCCCTCCATGCCTTTGCCTAAGCTCTCCTTCATTCCTAGAAATTCTCTCCTCATCACTACCTCTTAAGAATTTTTTGCTTCCTTCAAGGTTCGGTGCAGGTATCACTTCCTTTGAAAAACCTTCCCTGAACATCTAGTTATCAGTAATTTTGCCTTTCTCAAATAAATTTGTGCTTACATATCTGTTTATGTGATGCATCCCTTAGTAGACCATAAGTTCCTTAAGGGCAGGAACTGCTTTTCATCTAGAGCCACTTTTAGTGCTTGTTTAAGTTAATTAGGGAAAGAGAAGTTCTTATGTTCAGTACTACAGTACAGTACTACACAAAAATAAAGAACTGCCCCCCTGCCCTCAAGTAGCTTGTCATCAAATACAGAGATTAATAAGGAAATAACTACTAAGAAGTAAATGGTACTGGGGAGTGCTAATCTATGGATATGTATACATTTCTTGGGAGTGTGACAGGTGATTTCATTGGTATGGGTATTCCCTTATTGATGAGATCCCAGCCCTTCATACTTTAGTAGATCTCAGAAGTTGTATGATCAAAAGATTTCAGTCTCTGCTAATAAACTTAATGTTTACAAACCTCACTTCATTTGACCATTGGACAACAGATATATATAGTCAATGTCCTTATTCATACTGGATATCTTTTTATTTTTTTTTTATAATATTATCCCTTGTATTCATTTTTCCAAATTATTCCCCCCCGAAGACAGGCAATCCCATACATTTTACATGTGTTACAATATAACCTAGATACAATATATGTGTGTAAATACCATTTTCTTGTTGCACAATAAGCATTAGATTCTGAAGGTACAAGTAACCTGGACAGACAGACAGTAGTGCTAACAATTTACATTCACTTCCCAGTGTTCCTTCTCTGGGTGTAGCTACCTCTGTCCATCATTGATCAACTGGAAGTGAGTTGGATCTTCTTTATGTTGAAGATTTCCACCTCCATCAGAATACATCCTCATACAGTATTGTTGTTGAAGTGTATAGTGATCTTCTGGTTCTGCTCATTTCACTCAGCATCAGTTGATGTAAGTCTCTCCAAGCCTCTCTGTATTCCTCCTGCTGGTCATTTTTTACAGAACAATAATATTCCATAACCTTCATATGCCATAATTTACCCAACCATTCTCCAACTGATGGACACTGGATATCTTTTGAAAATAGCTTAGTGTAGATGCTGCTAGAGCTGATATTTTACTCTTGGTGTTATGGCTTTCAAAAATATTTGGGCTTACCTCTTCAGAGCATCAAAGGAAAACCTTAGAAGAGACAGACATAAGTAAAAGCAATCCAGTTTAAACCATAGTCAGCATGTAAGAGGATGACAAAGGACTGAGAGGTCAGATGAAAAAAAAATTACCTAGTTGGAAAGAATCAAGGAATGCTTCCTAGAGGAAGTAGCATTTTCTTAGTTAAAGAATGAAAGGATTAAATTTTTTAAAGAGTGTACACATTGAAAACTATCATGCTGAAAATCTTATTGCCCTAAGTTCTGAATTGTAAAAAAGTCAATATGCTTTTTTCTGGAGGACAGATGATGAAATTTAACTCCCACTTAAGAGAGTGGAAGCAAGGTTAATTGAGCAGAATGTTGATACCTTGTCAGAATTGCCACAAGTAATTGTGTGTGTGTGTGTGTGTGTGTGTGTGTGTGTGTGTGTGTGTGTGTGACGAATTTTCTTTGTTACAAGGAAGATTTCAATTTAGAGGGGAAGAGGGAATATTTCCAGAAATGAGTAGTTTTATTTTAATAAGCAGCAGTAAAACATTTTTTAAAATGGTCTTTTTATCCTTTAGTTTTGTGGCCTGTCCCTTAATAATCATGCTGTCTAACTTACCCTCAACATTCTAAGTTTTTGAATGTCATCCTGGTATTAAACTTCCAATCTCTGGTCTCAATTCTATTTCAAACGTTAGTCTCTGAAGAGTGAGAGCATTAGTGGTTCAGATTGACTGAGAGAAGCAGCCTTGAGATCCTTGTCAGGCAGCATTGGTTTTATGAGACTTGAGCCTTCCAGTACCTCTCTCAAGCCTACTCTGTTTGTTTATTACAGTTCCTCAGCGAGCAGACAGAAAGGTTGTTGAGACAATTGAAAAATTTGTGAAGAGTATAATTGAAGGCAACTTGTCCCCAAAAGAAAGAGCAACACTAAAGAAGAACCCTACTTATTGGTAGGTATTTAAGAAATGCTCAAGCACATGAGGACTTTCTATCACCCAAACATTAGGACTGAGAATTTCAAATAGAACTTTCTGAGGTTTTGTTAGAATTGACTTTTATATTGGAAAGATATTCCTCATGGAGAGCAAGGCCTTCAATAATGGATATACATTATTTTATTCTGCTTAATGGATATTGGAATGAGCGGAGAAGTGGAAGAATTATTCCAAGCTATCATCTAGGAAATTGTCCTTTCCCGTTGAGTAAATTCATTCAGTGTCCATGTTATATAAGATCCTGGGATAGGAGCTGGAAAAGATACAAAATTGAATTGGATAAATCCCTGCCTTCAAAAGATTTACAGTCTAAAAGCTGAGACAAAATGCACATAAATATAATACAAAATTCAATAAATATATAAGGGAGGTTTAAAATGTCATGAAAATTCATAGAAAATATAAATCATTTCCAGTTGAGGGAACTAAGAAAACTTCATCTTGGAGTAGATTAGGTTTTAGGGTTTTTGAAGCTAAAAGAGTTTGAGGGGAGGTGGGGACGGGGATGTTGCACATTCCAGAGAGAGGTTTGTGAGCAAATGTACAGAGGTGAAAAAGGAGGGATAGACTTAGGGAAGTATTAGTGAAGTGGTATGGCAGAAGTGAAGAGTACACTCTGGAAAGGATTGGAAGAGAAGGCAGCTTGGAGAACATCTGCTCCAGCTCTGTGATTTTGCAGAAGAAAGTTAAGGCCCACAATACGCCAAACTGACTTAGTCAAAGCTAGGTAGTGAGTAATCCAGGCTGCAAATTTAAGCCTGGTGGCTCAGTAGCAGTACTCTCCCAACATACTGGCCTACTGTAGCCCTTTCATTGTACTTAATAGGCTGGGCACGAACCTGCTAAGGGTAATCAGTGGCAGAACAAGGATCTGATATCAGTTCCTAATGCCAGAGCTAGTGCTTTTCTCTCCCACACTGCCTTGGGTTACTTTTGCTGCCTCCATAGATGAGCAGGCTAGGTGTTGTATGCATTCTGCAATGGGCATCATTATTGATACTTCAAAATTCAATATCATTAAACTAGGTTCCAGTTTAATGTCAGCTCAATTTTTAGTGGGTTGATTTTTGAAAGAAGGGGGACACATGAGAATTTTTAAAAATTTTCTGAGCCTGTTTTGCTGTGTATAATCTGTGGGATCATGAAACAATGCAGATTCCATTAAAATAATCATAAAAGGATGTGATTCTTCTTCTCATTCATGGAATTTTGTATTCTGGCTAGTGCACAACTTACTACTCCATGATCTGGCATTTGAGCTTGTTAGTGTTTCTTGAACTGAAGTCAATTAGAAGAGTAATTTCTAATAAAAACACTCCCTAAGATAGAAGAAACAAACCAAAACAAAAGTCAGTAGCAAAATTCTGCTGTAACATTTATAGGAGACGATTTGCATCCAAGATTGATTTTTTAAAATTGAAAGGCTGCCCTTGGCAAAAGACTTAGAAGTAATTTGATGACTTCCCTCAAATAACTGTAGGCTTATTACATTGAAAAGTCTAAAGACTTATCGTACTTGTCCTTAGATGGCACAGTTGAGACCAGTGAGATGGACATTGCAGGGAATGTTTCAGATCCATATCAAGAGAAATTTCTTAACAATTAGAGTTTTTCACAACTGATTTTTTCCCCCTAAATGTAGTTTCTCTAAAATTTCCATCACTGGAAGTCTTCAGGTCAAAGCAACCAGTAGTTGGAGATGTTGTGAAGGAGGTTTTTTCACATGTTCAACTAAATGATCTCTAGGGTCCCTTCCTGATCCTTAAGATTCTGTGTAATTCTGTTATTGACAAACTGATATGTTATAATTTCAGGTTGAGTATGATCATAATGAATTGTCATTAAATATCCATAAGTTCCTGCCACATGCAAAATATTGCCATATATACTGACAGTTACAAAAACTAAGACATAGCCCCTACTCTTAGGGAGTTTAAAAAAGTTTGTCAAAAGACAGACTTGTAAGAGGTATACAGTGAGGCAAAAATATGTGAAATTATAATAACATGATGAAATAGTAGTTATCTATTCTGTGCATCTGGCAGAATAGATTGTACTGAAATGTGTCATTTACTAAGGTAAACTTGACACAGATCTGAACTAAAATTTATATGTAACTATCATTTCTCACAGAGAAAAAAGATTATATTTTTCAAAATAAAATTTTATTTTTAGAAAATTAACCAAAATCTTTCCCTCCTACCCCCCATTGAAAAAGAAAAACTAAGCCCTTGTACCAAATGTAAAAAGTTTTTTAAAAATAAAAAGGAATGATTAATTTAAAACTTGTTAAATATTTTATGAAAATGTAATAGAGGTTGTGAACAATATAGTATTGACCTAAATAAGTATTTTAATGCATTTCCTTCCTTTCTAGGTTTTTATCTGATGAGGATAGTCTGGAGTATAAATATTATAAGCTGAAGTTGGCAGAAATGCAGAGGATAAAGGAGATTAAAAAAGATGAGGAACACCAGCCAACTTCAGAGGAATGTGCTGTGAGAGCAATGCTGTATGCAAGGAAGGTCCAGAACCTGAAGAAGAGATTGATTCCCCGAAAGAGGCTTGGGCTACTCTCATCTTGGGGGATCAGTGGCTGGAAGATGAGAAAATCTACTGTGGGGACACAGACTCTTCTTTCAGCAGGGACCATGCTGAAGCATCAGGTCAGACATGCCCACGGGGTATTCCAGGTAAAGCCTTCTGTTACTGATGTAAACCGCCGTGAGAAGAATTTGCCATCTGAGGAATCTGGATCTCTTCCCTGTGATCCCAGCCCAGGATCTTTGACCTGTCCTCCAGGAACAACTGGGATGGAGGCCTCTTTTGCCTTGCCTGAGCCACCCCACACTCCCTCATCTTCCCAGTTTGCCAGTGGTAGGTAAAGATTTCATATTGAAGCTCCAAAGCCAGTGGGAGCCAAAGACAACAGCAAAACTGCTAATAAAATAATACTAAGGGATAGTTAAGCAATTATATCGATGAGGGATTAATTAGCCTTATTCTGCTTGGCCCCAGGAGGTAGACCTATGCCCAGAGGGGGGAGTTTTCCAAGGAGGCAGATTGCAGGTTAATTTAATGAAGATTTCCTAACAGCTAAAGCTGTTCAGCAGTCATATGTGTTAGAACTACTACTACTAATAATAATATTTATGACTTCATTTTCTGCAACCCTTTCAAGTTTATAAAATTCTTTCCTCATAATTCTATGGAGTAGAGAGTACAAATATTATTATCCTTACTTTACAGATGAGGAAATTGAAAAGTAGAAAAGTAAAATAAACTACCCAAATTCAAACAGCTATAGAAGCAGGATGAGGCCTCCTGACTTCAAGTTCAGTGTTCTTTCCATCCAACCAAGTCAAGTCAAGATGCATTTTTAAGCACTTAACAAAAAGTAGACATTTATCCTCAATGCTTAGCATAGAGGATACAAGGAAAGGCAAAGTTCCTGCTTTCAAAGAACTCAATGTTCCCTGCCACTGGATGTTTTGGGTAAAGGTTAGATTATCACTTAAAAGATTTTAGGATTTAAAACTCTTAAGGATTTCATCTAATCAAGAGTACCATGCCTAAGATTCATGGAGAGGTTAGACTAAATCAGGAGTCAGCCATCCCTAAGAGAAGAATAGATCTTCTAACAATATCTTTAGAATAATGGTTTATTAAATTCAAAAAATTATTTTATTTATGTGTTTATTCATTTTCTCCAGAAGACCCTTCCTTATTAGGCTGCATAGATACCTATTAGTATCTTAGTTAGTATCTTAATATATAATGAATTTATCAGGTCAGTTGTCACTTTGAATGGGAAGAAGCTTAGAGGGTATGAGGTATGGGTTAGATGGGAAGAGTAAAAAGAAAAAGAAAAAAGAGTTTTCTTAAGTCCTGAGTTAAGATTGTAAAATCATGATTCTAAGGATAAGGTGCTCTGATAAGGTCTCTCTCAGTTGAGGACCACCCATTGAGACAGGTCAGGGGTGGGGGTGGGGGGCGAGGAAGAGCTCTGGTCCTGAATTCTGATGCTAGAAAGGATACCAGCAATTGTCTATGGTTTTCCCAATAAAGAAGGCTATAGGTGTAAATGTGAAGGATGATAGATTTAGAGGTAGAGAAGGGACTTCAGTGGTCATTGAGCCTGACTCCCTAAAGAGACAGATCCAGGCAGATCAAGTGATTTGCCCAGGGTTATACCAATGCTATTATTCAAACTCAGATTCTCTGTCATTTTGTCTTTCTTTTTCTTAGTTTCTTCTCTTACTTTTTTCTTTTCTTTTTTTCTTCTTTTTTTTCCCTGAGGCAATTGGGGTTAAGTGACTTGCCCAGGATCACACACACTTCTGAGGCCATATTTGAACTCAGGTCCTCCTGACTTCAGGGCTGGTGCACTATCTAAAGCAGCAACTAACTGCCCTTTAGTTTTTGATTTATGGAAAGTTCCCCTTCCCTAGTAGAATTTGAACTCTTGGAACTCCCAAGCTATTTAGTTTGTCATTTTATGCCCAGTTTCTAAGACAAGAGTCTTGAATAGAGAATAATGTGTACATTTGGAATGTGTTGTTTATTTTGGCTAAAACTGCTAATTATGTATTCAAAACACTAATTGCATTTGAATTCATTAACTGAATTACCTTTAAGGTCTCTTCCAGTTCTAGTATTATATATATATATTTAAGGAACTGCCTATCTCTGACATTCTTAGGATTTTCTGAATTCAGAACTAATATATGATAACTGTTTTGCATTTTGCAGTTGATGCTAAAACAATGGATACTGCTGAGAAACTAGCCAAATTTGTTGCTCAGGTGGGACCAGAAATTGAACAATTTAGTATAGAAAACAGTGCAGACAACCCAGATCTCTGGTAAGTAACTGCTGTATCTTCTTGATTCTGGCATAATAAAATACATTGAAAACTTCCTAAAATTCCCTCCTTGAGTCTCACAATTTGGGATCATCTTCTAAGTGAGCTGCCTTGCCCAAAAATCTGGCTCGGTTCAGGTCACTTTGTATGAATGATCCCTGGAATGGGCTTGCTTTAGTTTCCCTCAATACTGAAGGAAGTTTAAAGCAATCTTTTAGATGTAGTGTGGAAATTGTATTCACCTTGGAATTCATCAAATCTGGACTTGCCTTAAAAGCTCTGTCATAACTCTGACATTCCTGGCCTCAGTTTCCTCATCTGTAAACTTAGAAATGACTTTTAATGCCTTCCTCTTTTGAGGAAATGTAGTCTGTTACTGTTAATTATCATTTCCTGTTCTGAACCACTCTTTGATGTCTAGACTATAGAGAGCATGTCATGTGCAACAGCTGATTGTTGATTGTGCATGGTTGGGATGGAACAACAGTCACTGGCATCTCTTTCATATGATTTTGTGCATTGAAAGCTCTGCACATAACACTACTTGCTAAAATGGCAATTGGCAAGCATATTTAGGTCTTTCTGGGATCCTAGAATGTTAGAGGGTTAACCTTGGAGGTTATTTAGTCCACCACCCTTCATCTAACAGATGCAGAAACTGAGGCTCAGAGGTGAATTTACTTGCCAAAGGTCACACAACCAGAGCCAGGATCTCAATCCAGATCATCTCAGTCTTTTAATTTCATTCCCAGTCTGGTGCTTTCACCATTATACTGGGTTTGCCTTAGACCCAATACATTATGGCTTATTTCCCATTGCTCATCGGTGTGGTGGGAAGGAGGAGGAAGAAGATGATGACAGTAATGATAATTTACATTTGAATAGTGTTCAGGTTTACCAACGTTTTCACATTTCTATTGACCACATTTCCTATGTAATTGATAAATTATTTCATTGTCTTTATTACACAAAACCAAAAGGAATTAAAAATAGTAACAGTTCACATTTCTCTAATGCTTTGTAGCTTACAAAGTACTTTCTTCACAAAAACACCTCACAAGTGGTTTATTTTACTGAGAAGGAAACTTGGTGATTTCCCAGAGCTCTACAGCTAGTCAGTATTGAAGCCAAGTCTTAACCCAAAGATTCTGATTCTGATTGTATATCTTTTAGACCTGCAATTTCCTGATCTGTGAAAAAGTGTTAATGATAGCATCCTTACTTGCCTGGTAGTATGTTTTTGAAGGTCATATACATTAGATATAGAAGCAAGACTATAAAAGAGCACCCTAAAACTGGATAGTAACAACCTCATTTACCTGGAAGTCACTTATTCCAGAGGCTTAACTACTTAGAATATAAGAAGAAACATCAGTAACAACACAAAGCTTCTGGGAAACCAGAATGTCTTAAGATCAATATAATAAAATTCATTCATATGATAGCTTGCTTGAGCCTTGATTCAGGGCCTGTTAACTCTGTGACTTTTTAGACAACAATTGTAACTAGTCTGGTTACCTAATTTCCCAACCTGCGTCTTTCCCCTCTGGGCCTCAGTTTTCTCCTATAAAATGAAGGTGCTGGCCTGATTGATCCATGAGGTCCCTTTAATAGATCTTCCATTTTGTGATTCTGTCTAAAACTATATACTTCCTATTCTCTAGAAGCCCAGTTTCTAAAAGAGAAAGGAACAAGATAGAGATAGATATGTAAATGTTTGGAAAAGCATCTATCATATCTGATAGTAGTTCTCTAGTTCTGTATCTTAGATGAATAATTATGAAGTTAAGTGGAAAATGAAGAATTCTTCTCTCTATTACTTCAGAATATTGCCATTATATTCCTAATGGGACAGAATTAGACTTCTTGGGCTTGATTTGTTTATCAGTACTATTGACTCTTCTCAAAATTACAGAATGATTCACAGGCTAATTGTACACTATCTCAGAGTCTTATTCGTTTTGTACAGCAAAACAACTGTTTGGACAAGTATACATATATTGTACTTAATTTATACTTTAACATGTATTGGTCAACCTGCCATCTGGGTGTGGGGGAGGAGGGGAAAAATTAGAACAAAAGGTTTGGCAGTTGTCAATGCTGTAAAATTACCCATGCATATATCTTGTAAATAAAAACTATAATTAAATTTTTTAAAAAGTTATTCAATTAAAAAAAATTACAGAATGATAAAGCTAAAATAGACCTTAAAGGTCATCCTTACTCAGTAAATGGAAAATTAGAGGCTAAGTGACTTGCTTAAGGTCTCACAACACTGTGGCCACAGTGGGGTCTTGCCATGTCCAGTATTCCATATACTACACCACTCTTTCCTTTACTGATCAGATCCATTTCATCATTTAGTCTACCCCTACAGCCTCCAGTCTTTCTCAGACATATTTCAGCATCTATTCCACCAAGGAATGCATTTGCTTTATTCTCCAGTAAGTTATTTCCAAAGAATCCTTTAACTTAACTCATGGAATTTCACTTTCATTCTCAACTCAGGTTTCTACATGACCAAAATAGTCCTGCCTTCAAGTTTTATAGAATGAAAGTGTATGAACTGTGCCCTTCCATTAATTTCACAAAAACCCCACTAAATCTCAAAGCAGGAGAAGGTCTGAAATCAGGGAAGATTTCAGATCATGGGGAAGAAGAGGAGCAGGAGGAAGAAGAGCTTGAAGGAGATCATTCTCAACAAGGGACTGAACTAGAGCTAGAATTGGGGCCTGAGGAAGAAGAAGAAGAAGGTACAGAAGATAACACCTCAGCTCAAGAAGTGTCCTCCAGAATTGGTGAAGAAACTGGTAGAGCAGCTCAGTCAGAGGGGATCCCCTCTGAGGAGGCACAAAACACAGGAGCGGAGGGCGATGGTGCCAATTTAGCAGCTCTGTCCCAGTCCTCTGCTTCGAGTGCCTGTTTCCCTCGAAAGAGAATCAGCAGCAAATCACTAAAAGTTGGCATGATCCCGGCTCCCAAGAGGGTGTGTCTTATAGAGGAACCTAAAGGTACCTGACGTGTCTTTGCATTTGTCTCTGCAGCAAGGTGTTCCCATTTAGTCCATGACAATGATGTTGTTAACTCCAGGACTGTATGTTCCTAATGATAAAGTGACACAGTACACTTGTACCTTGCTTATTACTGAAAAGTTGTTTGTGAAATTAAAGTTGTTTGTGAAATTAAATTCTTGTAAATTGAACCATATTTTAAATACATTAGGAAAACACCTAATTTAAAGGCACTTCATAGATTAATTATATAAAGCAAAAACTGCATTACATGAATAATCACTTTATATTTTCTTTTTAATAAACTCAGATTTTTGCACGTTGAGTTTTTAGGGATAACCTTCAATTGTTCTCTAATTAATGGTACATTACGCTGAACCAAGTGAAATTATTTTTATTTACTAATCTATGGGTAGATGATAAGATGTCTTAATGGCACTGTGGCCAAACCATTAATAGTGAAAATTTCAAACTTTAAATATTTGGCATTCTCTTAATTTGACACTTTGGCACATACATAGACGAGCAATCATTAACAAAGATTTAAGTGCCTGCTGTTTATAGAACTAGGTTCTAAGAGAAATACAAAGTTGAAATAAAACATGATCCCTTCTTTCATGGAACTCATTGTCTGATAGCAGAAGACACCAACACAGATAACTGTGACATACAAGAAATAGGACAAGATAAATTACTTGAGAGGTGCAGACAGAGGCCTACAAGATGGGGAATCAACATGACTGAAGCACTACAAGGCCCTAAAGTGCTGTATATCAGGAAGATGAAAAGTATTGTGAGGCACGTTTTGTGCTAGGTGTGTTTACTATTCTGTGTATAATAACAGCTTAAAACTTAGTGATGCACATGTAGCACGTATGTGGGCACCACATTTGAGGAAGGGCATTAACATGCTAGAATGTATCCAGAGGAGGGCAGCATAGGCAGGGACCAAGAATTTTGCCAGTTGAGGATTAGCAGAAGGAATTTGGCATATTTAGCTGAGAAAAGGAAAGAGGTACAGTTGGGGACAGGGAATCTGGGTAGAATTCATTTTCAAATATTCAATGGGGCTTCAATTTGTTCTTGAGTTCCAAAGTGGGTAAAAGTTATAGGAAGACAGATTTCAACTCGGTACGAGAAAGAGCACCTAAACAATTGGAGCTTTCTAAAAATGAATTGGGCTGTCTCTGGAAGGAAGAGTTTCCTTATCATTGGAGGCCTTTTAAAGCAGATTCTGCATGATCACCTATTAGGGATGTTGTAGAAGGATTTGGGCTCTAGGGTAGGATTGAACTAATTGACCTCTGGGGTCCCTTAGGGTTTGGGATTCTAAATAGTAGCTTTGAAGAGTGAGTGTATCTGACTATGATAGCAGATAGCTTGTCTTTTATCTTGGAGAAGCTGTTTTAGATCTCCTATTTTATGTGAAAAATAGTAACAAGATAGAACCAAGCAAATTTAATTACCAGCATCTTTGTATTTTGATGTAATAACCTTCCAGAGCTACAGTGTGTAGTTCATATGGCCCCAGGGATCTGAAACTTCCTTTATGAAACCCCTAGTGCCATGTGCAAAGGCATGTGTTAGGTGCAAGGTAATTAGGACTGACCTCCTCAGGAAACTTGTGCTTTTGTGTACTGTATAGAATTTGCAGTTATCTTAAACAGTTTTCTCTATAAGTAATGTAGAGAAAAGAGATGATTATCCCCTGATTTATTTATTTTATTTTTTGGTCTTGTAGTTCATGAACCTGTGCGAATTGCTTATGACAGGCCCCGGGGACGCCCTGTGTCCAAGAAGAAGGTGAGGTTCTGCCAACATGAAACCCTCAACAATGATGCATCCATTTACAGTTTGGAAATTTCACATTTCATTCAGCTGTTAATTGAACAAGTTTCTCTTTCCTTGTATAAAAAAAGAGCTGTTTTTAAGAACTGTTTTAAAAAAAGACTTCATTGAAGTGTTCCTCAGATGCCTCATTGTGGTATGGTGATGACTCAGGGTTCTTGGAGTCTGCACCATCACAGCACAAGCTCTTCCAGTCCTATCAAGCTGGAAAGGTTTGGATTATGGATCCAGCCTGGTTAAATCTGGAAAACCTCAACAAAAAGTTGGCTTGCCAGGGAATTTTTTGGCTCCAAAAAATCTTAAGTTTGCTTTGTTGCTGGGAATACTCAAAAGTGATAAAAATCATAGATTTTTTTTTTTAAGTAACTATAGCATTGTGTTCTGAGATATAGGTAGTGTGGCCTTGGGATTGGGAAAACCTGGATGCAGGTTTTGTCTGATATTTACTGGCTGTATATCTCTGGGCAAGACAGTTAACCTCTCAATTCCCTGGGAAAGTCTCTAAGATTATAAATTGAAGAATAGTTATAATCTATACTGGTCAAAGGAATTTGCTCAGTGGAGTTGTCTACATCTTTAAATTTCAGGTCTAGCTCCGCTCCCTCTCCCCCCCCCCCAAATCACATGATGCATATGTGTTATACATGTATGTGTGATTCTCCATAATGAGACATTATTCAAATCTCTTAGCAGCTTCTTAAGAAGAAAGAAAATTACTGTGCTTAAAGCTTAAAGCCACTAAGCACATTTAGTTTCTAAAGCATTTGTGTAGTTATATAGTTGTTAGCAATTAAAAGATCTATTACTTCATCAGTATGTATCTTTTCCCCTTATCCCCACCATTGCAGATCACACTCCCTCCAGAATTGAGTAGATTTCCTCAGAGTTGTCATAATCAAAAATTGTTTTCAACACCATTTGCCCAAACTGTTGATAAGCCTGCCCATCCTTAGCTTGGCTGGTCCTCAGACAATATATAAATAATCACTGGACTTAACTAGGACCTATATAGCTTTTGAGAACCCAGGCTCATCTTCATGTCATGATAGATTTTGTTGAGCTACTAAAGGACATTGCAGCCATACAGAGCAGCATTGTTCCATGGGGACTGCAGAGATTAGAAATGAGATCAGAAAGCTACAACCCTGTGTGGCTACAACAACATTGCAACAGGTGTGTAGCAGAAAGCAGCTGGCTAACTGGCACTACCTGCGGTTCCATGTTCTCATGGTTTTGGTATAAAAACATAAATCTCACTCCAGGGATTTATGAAATATGAACAACTATCTACCGTGGCTCTGATATCCTGTGGTTATGTAGTTACTTTTCTGAACCCAAATAATAGATTACATATTTTTCTCTAGTAAATTTCATCTTGTTTAATTCAGGCCATTCTTCATAAAGGCTCACAATTTTTTGGTTCTAATTATAGGATTGAAGAATATGATGTAGTGAAAAGAGGTTTGGATTAGGAGTTGTGGGGACCTGGGTTCAAGTCCCACCTCAGATACTTACTAGCTGTGAGATCTTGGGCAAATCACATAACCTCTCTGAGCACCTATGTCAAAGACTTATTGGAAGTTTCTGGAAAGCACCATATTAATGCTAACTTTTTTCATTATTATTACCAATAAGGTGCAGACAGAAAATGGGCCTGGTACCAGTTGCTATCCACCTCTTTTATACTTTGTGTTCCACAGTTGACTATGGGAGTCAAGAATAACTGTCCTGGGATGTAAGCTCGTCCCCTATAGGCTCACTGGAAGCTTCCTTGTTACAATTCTAGCAGCAGATAGGACAATAGGGATCCCAGTCCCGCCTGGTTTGGATTATTCTTGTCCTGATTTTCAAACAAGAAAAAAATCATTTGTGCTTCTCTAGCCCTGAGATACCTCTTGTTCTTCACGGTTTTTGAACTATTTCTGGCAGTGGCTCAACAGATCACATGTGCCAGTTCCTTCCATACCTGTGGCTATCATTCCTCTGAACTGGGGGACATCAACTTATCAGTGGATCAGTTTTCTCTTCCTGTTTGCTTGGTTTTCGATCAGCTCTCCATTAGCTTCTTTTGTTCTATCTTTTCCAGTCAAATTAGAGGAAACAAGCAAAATAAGAAGTGACCTGTTCTGGTATTCTTTTGTCACCAGTAATTGTCCCATCAATGTGGAGCAGCTGTCTTAGTCTTTTGTTTAGCCTTTCTTTTCTTCCCCAATTCAACTTATAAAAAAATCACTTGCTTGTCCTTAGCTTTCCTTGGCAGCCTGGATCATCCTGATAGAATCCAAGTCCAAACCCCTCATTTTACAGATGGAGTAATCAAGGCACAGAGAGGCTCAGTGACTTGTCCAGGTCACCCAGAAAATAAGTATCTGAGGGACTAAGGTAGGGTATGAGCTCAGGGCTTCCTGATGCTAGATGCATTCCTTGCTCTAGCTCAAGTCACTCAACTGAGCACATAGGACAAAATACCAGGCCAGGTGTTTTTGGTTTTTGTCTTCTTAGCTCATCTAATTTCCAGGTTCTCTATATATTGTTTAAAATTTTAAAAACTGAATTTTGTGATTCTTCCTTTGAAACTTCTTTGTTTCTTTTCTTTGACTGTGAATCTCAAGGGTCATGGAATAGCTCACATTTCTGTCACACTTCCAGATTTATAAAGCACTTTCCTCACAGCATCCTTATGAGATAGGTAATACCCTTATTATTTTCACTTTATAGATGAAAAACCTAGTTTAGAAAGAAGACTTACCCAAGGTCATACATTTATGAGTCCTCGAATCCAGGTGTGATCCGAGACCTCCTGACTCTTTAAGCCCACACTTATTCCACCACCACACATGGTCCTGGTGATCCTATATCATTGTCTCCCTCAGTGCCTAGTGCTGTGCTCTCTGCTTTATAAAGGCTTTATTGAGTAAATGAAGCATATTGTAATTCAGATAGATTTAACTTTTTTCTTTCTCTCTTCAGAAACACAAAGACTTGGAATTTGCTCAGCAGAAACTGACTGACAGGAATGTGGGTTTTCAAATGCTTCAGAAGATGGGCTGGAAGGAGGGATATGGCCTGGGCTCACGTGGGAAAGGAATTAAGGAGCCTGTAAAAGTGTATGTAATGGTAACCGACTTCAGAAATGCAAGAATATCAAAACCATAGGGACAAGTACTCCACTGTCCAGAAAGAGCAGGAGAAGGAGGTTTAAAAGTCGGCCCTAGAAGGCTCGTTGGTGTGGTTTAGGAGGAAGAGCCCAGGGCTGGGACTGTGGATTATGGGGCCTAGTCTCCGTGTATTTACTTTGGGCAAGTCAGTTTATTATAAAAAGCTTCCGTTTCCTCATTTGTAAACTGAGGAAGATATTCGTTCCACTGATCTCAGAGAGCAGTGGTGAGGGTCGGATGAGAGAAAGCACACAAAGCTGTCACACCTGTAAAATCAGATTGTACAAATGTTACTGTTCATGATACCCAGCAGGTCCCATCGTCGGAGTCTTAGGAGATAAGGAATGGGAAGCAGACCCCAAAGCAGCCGAGCTAACTTGCTGGTCACTGTCCTGGGAGACTCCAGGTTCCTATTCACCATGACTCTTTTCTGAATTGTTTTATGTCCTGGTTCTTACTCTCTTTAAGGGAGGCTCATATACCACTTGGGTACTTCTCAGAGTCAGAGATGTTTATAAGCCTGGCCTTAAATAAAAAGAAAGGATAATGGGGGGAGGTGGGGAGGCAGAAGGGTGTTTATTTGAGTCTGTTTTTCTTGGCTTTGGACATCCACGGAAAGCAGAGGAATTAAGGTACAGTCAAAAGAGAAATTGGAGCTAGCACTCCTTACTGTATGACCTTGGACAAGTCACCAGGCTCAGTTTCCTCCTTTTTTAAATTGGGGAGTTTGGTGTTTAAAATAGAAATAACTTAATATCTGAATCAAGGATTTTAGGTTTCAGGACCTTGTCTTATATTTTAAATAAAAGCCAAATTTAAGGTCACAAGCTCTTTAGAAATGTATATTTTGGAAGTTTAGCCAATGATTTGGACTGTATAATCCATTTAACAGTTAATTTAACTATCTTTTTAATCCTTATAATTTCAGTAATATTTGCTATTTTTAAATGCCAAGTCACAAATGGCCCCATGGCATGCAAAAATGGCTCCAGGGTTAAAACTAGAACCCCTTTTCATTTGTAGGGGCTTATGTAATTCAGAGAGATCTGAAGTTACTTTCAAAGGTCCATTGTGTGTAGCAAGTATTTAAAAAATAAGTTTGAGACCTGCCACATTAGGGCTACACTAAATTTCTACAACATAAACAAGGGATTTCCAAGTCTCTCGTTGGAACAGGTAAGTACAGCTGTGAATAAGGTAAGTACATTTTGTTTTTCT
Organism: Sminthopsis crassicaudata; assembly: GCF_048593235.1. Classification (NCBI taxonomy): domain Eukaryota; kingdom Metazoa; phylum Chordata; class Mammalia; order Dasyuromorphia; family Dasyuridae; genus Sminthopsis; species Sminthopsis crassicaudata. Next base: position 52,373,152 of record NC_133617.1, on the reverse strand, counting down.
CTTAACTTTTTTTTTTTAATGTCCCATCACATAACCTTTGCAGAGACAGTTTACCATATACTTGACTATCTATACATGTTGATTATTTTAAAACTATTCTCTGTGCTTAATCATGTAGTTGAAAAAAGTAGAGTCCTATACTAATTGTTCATTTTACTCCCATAGGGGAACTACCTCTGAAGGGGAGGGCTTGGGTGTTGAAGGGGAAGAAAATAACGAAGATACATTTGATGTTTTCCGTCAAAGAATGATACAAATGTACAGGCAGAAACGAGCAAGTAAATAGGTATGTGCTTGGGCACGTTTCATTTCATGAATTCCTGCCTACACTGAAATTCTAGTTTTGGAAAAAAAAATTCTGAAATGTTACGTTTCAAAAAAACAACAACAAAACCCCCAAGAATTTGGTTTTTACAAAAAACTCAAGTCATCAGAATGCAGATCTATCCAACTTCTTACCCTCTAGGTTTGCAGAAGAAATGTGTTACAGGCTGAAAACGCAGATGTTTGACAAAGCTGCTGCCCTACAGGCTTTCTGGTGATTTTTAGTTCACTTCAGCAATGTGCAAAAGGATTTTCTTTGGCACAGTGAACTCAGAAGTTAATGTTACCCACCTCCTAGTTTGCCAAGCTTCAGGATTAGCCTTGCACTTGCTGCACAGGCTGACTGTCTGGGTGCCAGCTTACCTGGAAGAGACTCCTTTTGACTTGCAGAATTCATTCCGTGTCGTTTCGTCAAAGGTTTTGTCTCACCAATGAAGAAGGCCTGCATCTGAGCCCATACAGGAAACAAGAAGATTCAGTAATCAGAAGAAGACTGTACCAAGCATTTTCCTTGTCTAAGTTCAATTAGTGCTGACATTTTTTTCCATTGCATTTTCCTATTTTTCAGATGCCTTCTTTTATTCCACTTATTCCTCAGTCAAACTTTGGACAAAATAGTTGTCTTCAAGGAACAACCAAAAACATTGATTAAAGATATAGCCTTAAAGTGGTTAATCTTGAAATTTTTTTTTTTTTTTTTTTTGCTGACCTGCATTATCAGCAGAGCCAAAATATATATCTCTGTGGATCGCCATAGTGAATTACATACAGAAGGAAATACCTGTCTTTGGTGCGAAGATTGATTTTTTTCTTTTGGGGGTAAAAAGGACCCTTAAATTTCCAGAATCCTTTTTGTTTATTTTTAATCTCTGTCTTAAACCCTTAACCACAAGTTTTTTTCAAGTCTTTTCATAGTTTCCATTTTTGCTCCTTAGGGAAACAGAAATGAACTAAATCAGTTTCAGGTTATCCTACCAGAATGTAGCACTAACATGAAATTCAAAATACTGAATCGCCTACTCTGATTTCCTATCCTATGTGCTAAAAAAAACAAGATTAAAATACAATTGTTTTTAATCTGATTGAACATTGATTGGCCTCCAGAAACTGTCAGCAAATCTCTTTTTTGCTTATGAGACCAAATGTAACCTAGGAATGATTACAAATCTCCCTTTCTAATTGCCTTTCTGAATTTCAGTAGAAGACAAACTACAGTGCCAAAGTGAGTCCACTGGAGAATGTCTGGAGGTTCTTCAGAAGACATGGAAGTCTTTGAACTTGACAAGTGTGTTTACGTGTGGGCAAGTCTTGTAATCTTTTCAGTGTATCTTAGACCTAGTACAGTCCTGCAGTAGTCTTAGATACTGGTGTTCAGGGGGGAATTGTCCATTAGACTACTTAACTTCTTTCTCCCCAATTGGACAAGGGTCCTAAGAATTCATAGTCAGATTGTGCCACAGTTAAAAATAAAAACAAACACTTTAGTGTCCTGCCCATTGCTTCTTCTGTGATGTATTTTTTGCATGTGTAGCAGTGGGTAAAGGATTATTTTTATTATAGTCCTTGTGAGGGAAAGGGAAAAAAAAATCCTGTCTTGGGATTTCCAATTCATCTGTTTCTTATTTAAAAGACTGACTGAAGTCTTAATCCATCTAGCACCATACTTCTTGTACCTACATGCAGAATTCTTAGCTACCAGAAATTAAGTCCTTTATAATAAAGTGTCAGTGTTGAAGTTTTTAACAAATGATAAAATGCAAGACAACTTGGGATCCTCTTCAGTAAATTATTACAGCTGTCCTGCCGATTCAGCTATAAAGCTAAAGGATAGAAAGCAATCGTTTTTCCTTGGAGAGTTACAGAAAAGAGAGAACTGTCTTTATTTTGGATTCCTTGAGGAATCATTACTTCCCCAGAGCAAAAAACAAAAACATCTTCCAGCTGTGATGACCAGGTTTCTCTTACTACCTTGAATGTCAGCAACACCATTAAGCCAACTCCCCTGGAATGTAATACCACAATACCAGGCCAGACCCTCTTTTTCAGATGCTCTCTCTAAATTGATCCAACTGCCAAAGCAAAATACCAATAGGTATGCAATGTTCAGTCTCACAGGTACAGTGGCATCTTGTTCTGCCACTTGGCAGATGCCTCTGCCTTTCAATCAAAAGTTTAAAGTGTCAAGACTGGCCTGTATTGATTCAAGACCTAAAGACAATTCTTACTTTTCTTTTGTGATTTGATTTGGAGATGCTGAAGAGTTTGGCCTAAGGGATGAATGAACGTGCCTCATTCAGAAAAGTTTAACAAAACAGGCAGCTGTACAGCTACATTAGAAGATTCAACATAGGCTTCTTTGGGAAATTTGGGGACAGCAAAAATTTATGTGGCTTTTTCTGGACCCTTATCACAGAGGTGCATTCCTTGCACCTTTTTCTTAACTTATTCTCAATTGGCCGTTAATGATGGTCTTTTGGAATTAAAACATTCTTCAGTTGCTAAATTTTTTTCAAATGTGGCTTTATGGAAGCAACGTGAAGACAATTTTTCGTATTTCCTCAATATGGGTGTAGCTCTTTGCGGCTCATCCACAAGAAACTTTGATGCTATTATTGCCACTTCACCTCTTCTTCCATATTGGCCTTTTGGAAGCACTTTCATTCTTTCAACTAGCTAGAGTTCTGTTTACAATTAAGAGAGCGTAATTCAGAGTGTGGCTTCCCACATTGGGGCACTCCTACTTTCTCAGCCATCTAGTCCCTAGTCATTATTCTGGGAATGTTTTGGTTTGAGCTGAGATTGCTGGTACAGTACCATTTTGGGGTACGTGAAAATAACCTATAAAGACTCAGGTTATATTCCCTCCTGATTGCAATTCATTGGAAAGCAATTTGCTGGCGTATAACCCACTCTTGGAAAGAAATGTGAATTGTGATTCTTGAGGGAGTCTTAAACTGCTGTCCTGGATAATTGTAGTATGGTCGGTCTTTCTTGTACCAAACTTCCGTTTGGGACGAGATGCCAGATGAGCAGCACTGGTGCTAAGATTCTAGTGTGGCTCACCCATTGGGTTCCCCCATACTACCTGCCTCTCCTTTGTGAAAGGAATCCCCCCTGCTTTACCCTGCTTCTGCAGGTTGAATTGAAAATGCAGTACATATGATGTTGCACAAATACACTACTTTGTTAAAGTTACTAGTTTCTTTTCTGTTATTTTAGTTTCCAGGGTCTCTTCGTGAAGACTACAAGCATCAATGAAAATTTTAACTTACTTCCATGGTGTGTTTACTGTCTCTTGATTTGTTTTTATCCTGGGTAATCTTATAGTAAATTTTGATATGTTCCATGTAAATTGACAGTGCTAAAGCCTTAGAAGATGCTTGTGATGATGGAAGTTTTTTTTGGCTTTTTTTTTTTTTTTGGTGGGTTTTTTTTTTATTTTTAGTTGTGAACATTGTTAACCTTTTAGCAGCTATAATAAATGTAGAGAGAAAACATTTCCAATGGTTTCAATTATGAATTTGTAAAATGGGTCAATTTGGGGGAAAGCAGCACATTCTGGGGTACAAATTGAATTTGGCTTCTTTCAATAATATTTGGAGAATTGATTATATATGGAAGAAAATAAGATTGCTTGGAACCAATGACAGAACTGATACCAAGTGGGAAATCTTAAGTTCAGTGGTTGAGATAAGGACTCTGATAACAAGAGTTTTCAGTAAAGAAAGGGGCTGGCCCTGAGGAGAGGCCAAATAATCATCGAGGCCCTTCCCAGTGCCAGCATTGTGTTCCGAATTCATTTCCAACTCTAAAATGTTTTGGGTGAAAGGATTGTCAATCCCATCTACTACTATTGTCACCACTACTCACCTACCTCTCTGCTGTTAAAAGTCATTTGTAAGGGGCAGCTAGGTGGAGCAGTAGGTAGAGCACCAGCCCTGAAGTCAGGAGGATGTAAGTTTATCTCTGGCCTCAGATACTTAAGATTTATTAGCTGTGTGACCCTGGGCAAGTCACTTAACCCCAGTTGTCTCAACCAAAAAAAAATTCATTTGTAAGGCTTACATAGCAAAGAGAGAGCTAACTCCTGGCTTAAACCAAAGAAAGAAGCCCAAGACCTGAGCTTGAAATTTCTACCAAGGTCAAATGAATCAGCTTGAACCCAGACCTCCCAACTGATCTAAGAGGATCTAGCATATAACTTAACATCATAATGCTTTACTTGAACCCAAGCTTGAAGGTTTCAAAATTCTGCCACTCATTTATTTTCTGGATGACTTAGGCAAGTTTTAAAATTCCTGAATCTTGTTTCTTGAATAAGATGAAAACAAAGTAGTAGATAACAATGGAAGCAGATATAACCATAAAGCAATGTGTATATGTATATATATATATTAATGTGTATATGTATATGTATATGTATATATATACATATATATACATACACACACAAATATGGCCATTCTAATTTCCCATTTTATATTCATATTCAGTTCTCTTTCTCCTTCATGGCTCATAGAAGGTCCAATAGTGAGCACTGCAGTTATCGTGCTGCCTCTGTAAAGTTATTACAATATTGTCCTCTGAGGTCTATTTATGGGAATTTGAGCTGCTTCGACAGTTCAGCTAATCCAGCCACTCCCCATTACTTTTCACCTGACTGCATAGATTCCCTGCTTATTCTTCTTGGGAAGGCCAGTTCTAAGATAAAAGTTCATGTGCTGCTGTCCGCTTCCTCTGTCTTACAACAAAGAGGAGTTTTAGAATGTCAGCACTGGGACTGTCTTAGGCACAGGGTGTTAGCTGGGAGGACCCTTAGGTCGGAGCTGGGAAGGCTTTTATGGCATATGGGATGTCAGAGGTGGAAGGAGCTTTAGAAAACATAAGGCCTTAAGACTATTATTAGAACATGGTCCTTGGAACACAGAATTTCTGTCAGGTTTGGAGGAGGAACCTTAGAACACCGGATGCCAGGGCCTTAAGAAATTTAGAACAAGAACTGACTTGGCTATCCTAGGTCTTGAGGACTGCCTGCCTCCCATCTTTGTGTAACTTTGGGTAAAACCCTTACTCTCCCTAGGGCTCAGGTTTCCATTCTGTAAAATGGGATAGGTTGGTCCTCGTGGTCTTCAGGGATTCTTCCCACTGCAGACCTGGGATTCTGGGACCCCAGAAGGAAAGAGGGGGCAGGGAGACTGTGGCGCATGCTCCGCTAGGAGAGGGGCGGCAGTCACGTGGCAGTCACGTGGTCGGCTTCTAACGGCCTCATACCCACAGAGGTCTTCGCTGGGCATGCAGAGGGTCGCTGAAGAGGCCAACGCGTTTAGGCCCACGGGGAACTCTCCCAACAGGGGGTGAGTGGGCCAGACCGGACCCCAGAGTCCATCCCCGCTCCATTATCGACCTTTTATCCCTCCAGGCAGCCTTCAGGGGCCAGTCCCACCTCCACCCCGCTCCACACGGAGGTCCCTCCCCCACCTCCACCAGCGGCAGCCGCTTCTCCCAGCTCCCCTTGGTAGTGCCGCCTCCAGGCAGCCTGCCTTGATTCCTCCACTCCCACCCCCATCCCGGTTCCAAAGCTGCACTTGGAGGAGTGTGGGAGAGGGAGGGGGACTTTGGGGCCAGTGACTTATCTTCCCAGCGCCTCAGTTCCCTCAGGTGTAACTAGAGAAGGGTCTCCAAGGCCTCTGCCACTTTGGAGCTTCTCGGAATGGGGAGCTTCTTGGGGTTTGGGGGTGAGGAGGAGAGGGAAACCAAACCGCCCCTCAGGCCTGGAGAAAAGGAGCGGGGAGTGCGGCCTTGGAATCGGGATACAATGTTGCACGCCAGATCTCTTCGAATCCGGGGCTTGCCCCAGAAGTCACGTCTCCAAGCCTCAGTCTTCCCTCGGTGAAATGGGGATCCCAACCTTGCACCGCCCCTTCCCCTGGGGAGCTGTGAGGAAAGTACTTTGTGAACCTTAACCTCTTTCATTTGGACTGGTTGGGCTACCCAAGCAGCAGCAAGGCCCAGCGTGTATACATGTGGACCCCAAAGATGTCTAAAAGTGGCTCATGGGCGCAGGAAGAGCCTCTCCTCTTCCACTCCCCCACCTCCCCGTGCGCCCTCGTCCATGGGAGACTGACTCCTTCCAGGAGGGAAGCGGGAGGTTGCCCCCACTGCTCTGCTCCCTTCAGAGCGGGGCTGCCAGGCTGGAATTATACCTATTTGCTTCCTTAAATAGTAGTAGTCCAGGGGAAGCCATTTTTAGATTCAAGCTAAACTCTCAATAGCAGTTTCTTAATGGGGAAGAAAGGGACTCCATGGGAAATTCCATCAGACGCCAGCTACACAATATGTGTGTTTGTGCACACGTACACGTACAAATTCTGTATATACACACGTAGTACAAATTATGTGTGTATGTATATGTGCATATACAGACACAAACAAATACGAATATATATGAATGAACTGGCAAATAAACCCACTTATCCAAACTGATAAAAAAACTGAAATCATAGAAAGTATAGTGATGAGAATACGTACAATGAGATTGAAAAGGCAAGATAGCTCAACTCAACCAAGAGGGAGTCCAAGTCTCACCTAAAGGGAAATTCCCCATATCTAATGTAGCGAGCTAAGGATCGGGAGGGGAGTGTCTGCCACCTATTTTCTTCCAGAATCTTTTTTTTTCCTTTTAGACTGGTCATCTTCCACCTTAATACTGAAAGCCAGAAAGGCCCCAAATGCCCAAAGTGTGGTAATTAATACTCATCAGTCTCCACCTTAGAGGGAGGGAATATCATACCAATGGGCCTTAGGTTTGGATACATATAAAAAGAAGAGGTGGTTGGCGGAGGAGGTTCTTAACTAAGGGCTCCTAGGTAGATAAGGTAGGGGAGGAATTATGCAATTACACTTTAGCACTCACTTCAGTTACTAAATAGATGGATTTAGGATACATAATGAAACATACACACACACACACACACACACACACACACACACACACATATAAGAGAGAGAGAGACATAGAAAAACATGGCCAATAGCAGAATATGTATATGTATATATGTATATGAGAGAGAGACATAAAGAAACATGGCCAGTAGCAGAATTTGTATTGCTTAGATAATTAATATTTGTTTTAAAAAGGGTTTTTCCCCTCAAATAGGAGAGAGAATTTTTGTTCATTGAAACAATGTAATTTTAAAAATATATAGAAAAAATTTAATCTAGATAACTAATCATAATATTATTAGTAATATGTGTCAATTTTGTTACCAATAGAAATCAGATATTTTCATATTACATAAGAGTTATTGGAGATGGCTTGAAATGTTGTTTATATTCATCACTCCTTCAAAAATTACTATTGTTAATAGACCCAGTGCAGGATATGTATCATCTTTTTAAAAAATACTCTGATGATTGTATATTGATAATTTCAAAATTTTCAGTTTAATTTCCTTTGTAATTCTACATAGTTTGTATATTTAAAAATATTATTCCACAGGTGTCACAACACTCCCAGAAGGGTCCAAGACACCTAAAAGGGTAAGGACTCCCTAATTGGAGACTCTTTAAGGTCTCTGCCAGTTCTAGTTCTATGAGGCTGATCCCTCCTCTGCCTTCTTTACTGAGCTGCTATAAGCATTCTGTAAAGCACTATATGAAGAAATGTGAAGTATTGTTTTAAATTTAATCCAGAGAGTCTCTTTGCCCTTTTTTATCTACAAAGAAATGATTGTCTGCCCCTCTCATATCTTATAGTCCCAGGGATAGGTATTTTCACTATTGTACTGTTTATTACTGTTTCTCACAGAAACACTGCCTGGAAAATTTTGCTGTGCTCTTCTGTGAGATTTTTGTAAAAAACTGGACATGTGCAAAGGAGAAAATGCCCCTTCAGGGAAAATTCTGCCTTGGCAAGGCAGTCCTTGTCCTTAATATCAACCTAGTTTTTCTTTGGCTTAAATTTCAAGAGTTCCAGAGGGTCAAAGATTTCCTGACAGATTTTCAAGCAGGATGTAACTTGAGTCTAATTAAATGGAGCATTTATGAATTCATACACACACACACACACAAACACACACACACACACACATACATGCACGTGCTACATAACTTGCCTCTCAGATATATATGACCTGATATAGGAGTGCTAAATTCAGCATTTCACTAAAGGTGCAAGGCTGGTTCTTTTTATTTATTACAAGGGAGCTCTAAATCATAGATTCTACTCTCCAATAAAAAAGATTATCTCCAGCACATACACACAGCATAACTATATAGTAATGAAGAGGATTGCCGTAGGCCACAAAAGAGCATTGTTCTACTTTTTTTTTATTGGAAGTATAATTGTTTAAAAAATAAAACCTTAGATGTTACAGCTGGAAAGCACCTTTAGACGATCTAGCAAAACTACCACCACTGACAGATGAGGAACCTAAGGCACAGAGATGGGAAATGATCTGCTTAAGACCATTTAAGTCCAAGCCCAGGACTAGATCCTAGGGCCCAAAGGACATAGGTCCTTTCCACTGTAACCTATGCCATCTAGGCTGTCTTAGCAAGGTTTTGCTTTCATGTATTCATTCATTCAAAAAGGCTCTTATCTGTCCCAGGAACTGTGGAGAATGCCAAGAAGATTTAGGGAGAGAGAGCTTCTGTCCTGGAGCTTTGGGTGTCATCAAGGGAAAGAAGTCATGATAAGACATCCATTTGGATCTCCCTTCACCTACCCATTCTTTATTCACATTCCATAATAATCTTCCTTAATAAGACTCTTAATTCCTAAGCAATTATAACTCCCAGACAGGTATATGCTTTTTGAAGCTAGGGACCTTTCAATCTTATCTTTGTGTCCCTAGTTTTAATAATAACTAACATTTATATAGTATCTACTATATATCAGGCACTGTATTAAGCACTTTTACAACTCTCTCACTTGATCTTCACAGCCATCCTAGGAGGTAGGCCCTATTGATATTTCTATTTTACAAGTAAGGAAACTGAGGCTTAAAGATTGAGTGTCTTGCCCAGGATTACATAGCTTGTGAGTGTCTGAATTTGAATTCAGATCTTCCTGACTCTAGGCCCAATACTTTAGCCACTGTGCCCCCCAACTACCCTAGGCCTTAGATTCAGTGGCACTGAATTTTGCTCTTTTCAATTGCATTGAATTATAACACACTTACTGGAGCATTAGTACGTGTCTCAAAAGCAGTTAAAAGTGATATCTCCAGACTATGTTGTCAGGGGACACACCAGATAGTAGGTGGCATTTCACTTAGACCTGGAAGACCAATGTGATGGGCAGTGAAAAGGGAGAGCCAAGGGAGATTCAGGGATTATACAGCAGTTTTGTTTTAGCAAAGGCAAGATGTCTGCAAACCAGAGTACAGTACTGGTGATGAGGCTGAACAGGGAGGTGGTAATGTGTGGGGCCTAATGGGAGAAGACCCCCAATGCCCAGCTTTGTGGCCATTGTTTCATCCTCTTTGTGTCAGATACAAAGCTCTCCCCACCTTCTCAACGTGATTTCCCATGACTCCTGTCAAGTTGTCCTGCTGGCTGTTCCCCTACATACAACACTCGGTCTCCTCCCTCTTTTGCCTTTGCATCAATGATACCCTTCTCCCCACCTTCAACATCTGTAGTACATTCTCCTGTTGCCCCAAGGCCTCCGCTGTCCTCAGAGTAGAACTCAATGGCTGTCTCTTCCCAGGGAAGCTTTTTCTGACTCCTCTTTTCCAATGTTAGCACTCTACCTTGTGAATTACTTTTTGTCCACTTTATGTTTGCTTTTTGGTGTACCTTCCTTAAACCCCCATAAATTCCCTGAAATCAAGGATTGTTTCCTCTTTGTCTTTGTATCTCCAGGACTTAATATATAGTAGGGCCTTAATCAGGGTATATAGAATTGAATTTGAATTCTTCATAATAACAACCGTCAAAAGTAGATAGTGGTGTCAAATTCATGAACATACCCCCACTAACTACAGGAAGGATTCTGACAAGAGGCTGTTCTGTATTTTGCCAAAAGATGCCATTTCTAGACAAAAACAAATTCACCACAGCTGGATTGCTATTTGATGAAAAAATTTAAACTCAGCCTCTCTATGAGAGAGAAATGTAAAGAGGTTCTCAATTGCCCAGATGATGCCTTTGTCTGAGGATTTGTGGAACAAGGCCATTGTTTAAAAGTACTTTCAGTTTTTAGGGCACATCTGAGGAATGTTGCTAAAGCAATTATTTTCAGAGGAAGTGGAGGAGCAAGAGCTCTTTTTTTCTGTTGCTCCCAACTTTATAGAAATAGCTAAAATTGCCACTTGTCTGCTTTTGACATTTTGACAGGATAGTCACAGCCCAAGAACAAAGTTTGGGGAAGTTTCGTTGGTGCTGGACATTTGAAAATGAACATTTGGGCTGCTCTCCTTGCCTTTGCTTTTTGTGAATTTCTCCAACAGATGGAAGCACCTCCTCTCAACTGCATTCCCAGAAAAACCATAAAGTATCAAAGTAAGTTGATCTATTTGGAACTCTGAACTTCCTTTATTATGGAGGGATCCTCAATGAACTCATTAAAATAGCTGTGATAAAGAGGAGACAAGTTAGCAGGTGTGGTCCATAATGCCCTGATACTGTCCATTGCGGAAAGAGGGTCATCTTCAGCCATTGTCATTCCATAACTGCTCCTCCTGGAGATAAAGAATTGCAACTGGGTATGCAGACAGCTCAGACATGCTGCTGCCTGTGTGAGTCTGAAAACTTGCCCTTCACTTTGCCTCTGAACTACGTAGTAGAAAGAGCCTGAACTGTCATTGGGTCCTGTGGTTCACATGCTCCACTGCTCTGGACCTCAGTTTCCTCATCTCTAAAAGCTAGGAGTGAACATGATGAAATTCAGTTTAGTCTTTCAGATAGAAAGAGAGCAGCTTTGCAAGCATTCTTAGGCATAGTCATTGAGTCACTTACCTTTTTTTTAAAGATGGATTTTTTCATTATAAAAAGGGGGTCATTGTATGGTGGGGACATGGACACTAATATAAAAACAAAAGGCATCAATAGAACTTTAAAACATTTTTAGAATGCCGAATGAAATGATTTCTAAAGTCAGTTCTGAGATCCTAAGATACTGATACTATGGCTCTCTGGGGCTCAGCTTCCTTGTTGTAAAATTAAGGGCCTTTAACTAGATTGATGATGTCTTAAAATCCTGTGATCTTAATAGACAAAGTAGTCATTTTGATTCTTTGGATCTTAGCTTTCCCCTCTTTAAAATGGGAGAGTTGGACTTGATGTTCAAAATTTCTGTAATGTGATATTAAACAAAATGCAGGGGAGTATAGTTCACTTGCCGAACAGATTTGAAGGATTATACTATATGCAAGTGATAGTGCCAATTACAAATAAATATCTTTTCATTAAAATAAGCTTGACAGAATGTCTTATTCTGAAATATTGTTAAGAGGTAAAGTTAGTCTCTTTACAGAAAAAAATATAAAAACAACTCCTCAAACAATTCTGTGCTTTAAAAGTTTCATCTTCCCCTAATTAATTCAAATTAGTAAGATCTTATTGTATAACCTGCTAAAACTAATACTGTTTTAAATTTTTTACACACTAAGAGTTAGGCTGTTCTCCCCTCTCCCAGGCCCTTTTCCCAATGGGCCCATTTTAGTTCTTCAACTTCAAATAGTAAAGTTTGATAAAAGACAATAATTTCACTTTTGTAGCACTTACCTCCTTCCAAAGTGCTCTGTTCAGTATCCCTATGAGATGGATAGTGCAGGGATTTTCCAGAGGAAACCAGATGACTACTTGGTCAATGTTATAGAGGTTAAAATGCAGCCAAGCTAGGCTTAAGGCTGTGTGTCTCAGCTTCCCCTTCCAAGTCATATTTTTGAGTAAATTAGGAAGTTTGAATTTTCCTAGTGCATTCTTTGGGATAATGAGTTGTCCTCTAATAGTTTTGTTTTATAAGTTTCACTTTTCATGTGTGAAGTTTTCTTTAAAAGGGAATACTTGTATCACCTCCCATTTCTATTATCATACCTGTTCCTCAAGTGAGCTGACCTCAGAAGTTAGGGAAGGTCAGCCAGACTTAGATTATACCAGAGAGTCTCACTCTTCACACTTGAAAACTGTTTCTGAAACATAAAATGTGAATCTGATTTTTATAATTTGAATAGAACTTTTCCATTGACATCTCTTTGACTTCTTTTTTCCTTAAATTCAGTGAAGAATTTGGATTAGATGATCTGAGAGCTAGGTGATGCAGTGGACAGCATATCCTTTAACCTGTCTGCCTCAGTTTTCTAAAAGACAAAATGGGGATAAAAATAGCACTCTCCACCTAGGGTAGTTTTAAGGATCAAATGAGATAATATTTGCAAAGCACTTAGCATAGTGCCAGGCATATAGTAAGTACTTAAATAAATGCTTGTTCCTTCCTTCCTAGGGCCCTTCCAGCTATGATGTCCTATGTTCTTAAGACTGTCCTATCACTAATATTGTGTGTTCTCTTTTATTAAGATGTTTCCAGCCCTGATCATCCTTATTCTAAGGCCTTTCCTATGCTGACATCCTTAAGATTTATATAATAAATTTAGGGATGATCTCATTTCAAATTGATTTGAAATCATTAATAACAACAGTTTATATTTATTAATCATGCCATATAATGCCTTATAACAACACTGTGAGGTATATATAACTGGTTTTATTATCTCCATTTTATAGATGAAATTGAGAGGCTAACCAGTTCTCCCATAGTAACTCACAGGGTAGGAGTCAAGGGAGGGAGTCAGATGCAGGCTTGTATAACTCCAGTAGCACCATGCTCCAGTCTGAGCTGCATTCTTTTACTAATGATTAAACTTTTGATATTAAGTTGTTTTTTTCCACTCTGGGTCACGTAATTCATAATTTGAAAACAAATGTTTAATTTCAGCAGAATAGCTTTTTAAGAAACTTGTTTATTAAGGAAAATAATGTTTGAAATTTATAATACCGTAATTTATTCTATATTTAATTTTCATATAAACTTTCTTTGAATAAAGCATGCCTGTGTTTATCAAGAAGAGAAATTCTTGAGAGAACAAAAAGTATATTTTTATTAAATGAGGCTGATGTGTTTCTGGTGTAGGTAGCAGATCCAGTAACAAAACTTGACTAGAAATTGAAAAATGAGGGCAGTCTCCTTTTTTAAATGGCAAATGCAGTAATAGGTAATAGGAAAATGTTTTTGAGTTCATATTTCTTTTTTGGACTAAACTTGTCACACACAGGCTTTCAAAATGCTAATAAATGGAAAACACATTTGAAGTTTTTTTGTCCATTTTTCAAGTTCATTTCTGCTTTGTACTGTAGTCATTTATCATGTTTTGAAAGGAATTATGATTTTCAGTTGCTATATGAGAACTAGTAATAGAAGACAAGAGCTCAATTCTGCTTTCTGTCAGAAATGGGCTTTTTAAATGGATACTAATTTAGAAGAAAAAATCAGTAACTCTTTCTTTTGAATTTTCATCTCATTGGGGAATTTCTAAATGGAAACATCCTTTGAATTTTATTGTTTTAGATGATAGCAAAGAATTTGGAAAATCAGGATTCTCCAATTTTTCAACACTCTTAGTGAATAAAGAAACTGACACCTTATTTATCGGCGCCAGGGAAGCTGTCTTTGCTGTTGACTTGAATGACATCACTAGAGAAATGGACAGTGTAAGTTAGTTTAAGTGTTCCTTACCTTATTTTATTTCTAAATGTTTTCACTTAGGCTCATTTTGTCTCAATTAAGTTGAGTTTGGTTGGGATGAGGGGAGATCTAGTACAGTACAAAAATATAGTCTATTAATATTTAGATTATGAATCACACTTCAATACTACAAGGAGCTAATAGTTTTGTCAATATGGGCATTCCTCAAACAATGCAAATATCCTCCCTGCACTTATTAATATGTAATATTCTAGAATTACTTTAGCCAAAACCAAAAATCATCGGTACCTAAGTCTCTGGTGAGACACTATACTCTAAATTTATCAGATAATCAGCAAAGAGTCTGTTTCTGGGTCTAAACTTGATGCTTTTCTAATTTAGTAGCGCATTTTAAAGTTTAGGTTGAACTAGTATAACTTTTAAAAACATAAAAACTTTGTTTTTAAAACATAAAGAACTGTATATTTAGAACAAAATAAAGCAAAACTTTTAAAAGCACCTCCTTAGCACAAAGAGGCACCTAAGGAGATCTTTAGTGGAAAACAGAAGTTATATACTTTGAAAAATTTGAATTGTTCTTTGTCAGAGGACTCTATTCACCTATAAACTAGGATTAGTATCCACTCCACCTCCCTACTGTATAGTAATATCTTATTGTATCTCTATAACATTACTTATTCACTATGCTTTTGGGCAAATTTCTTACTCTTAGTTTTCTCATCTGAAAAAAAAATGGTGTAAGTAACTCTGATGTTTAACCTACACTGGTAGACTAATCTCACTTTGTTTTTAGAATAATTAGGTATGCTTTTGTTCCCAGTGACTAATGTGGAAATAAATGTTTAACATGTTTGTACATGTATGACCTATATCAGATTGTCTGCTGTCTTGGGAAGAGAGAAGGGAGGGAGAGAGAAAAATTTGGAGTTCAAAATCTTACAAAAATGTATGTTAAAAACTATCTTTACATGTAATCGAAAAAAATAAAACACTGTTAAGTAAAGAAAAAGAAGAAGAAGAATTGGGGATGGACTCAGGACATTGCCTTGAGGATGGGGTGGCCTTCATAAATGTCTGTGGTGCCAAAGCACCTGGTAGATTTTCCCGAATTCTAGTCATATCCCTAAAACTGCCAAAAGTACTGACCATTCAGCAAGTTGCCAGCTAGAAGCCTATTGCAGCTTTTGACGTCATTGACTCTGACTGACTTTTAACCACCCAAAGTCAAGTATAGAGCAGTGCTATGAAAAGGTTCTCTGATGCAGCAGAGAGAGCTTGAGGGTTCATGTTTTCTGATCCCCACTCTTTGCATGACTGTGGGCAGACTGATTCTCTTCTATTTCAGCTTCTTCCTGATAGCTTCTAATTTTTTACATGCTCCTTCTCCCATTAGAATGTATGTTTCTTGAGAGCAAGAGCTGTTTTTTGCTTTTCTTTGTAACCCCAATAGTTAGCACAGAGCCTGGCACAGAATAAATAACTAATAACTATTTATTGATTATACTAGATAATAATAATAGTGAAAATAATCTTCCACCAAAGACTTTTGATGCACCACTGGAATATACCTGGCAAACACTTTGCATTTGCGTAACTGCAAATGGTCCATAAAATTTTGTAAGCCTTCCCAGTTGGAACAACTTTAAATATAGTGGTAAACTGTATTCTTTCACATACCAGCAGAGCCAAGTACAATGAAGCTCATCATCATGACGTCTGGCACAAGGTGATGAATTTTATCAGTTACAGGAACTCACTAGGATTGAGGCATAGAAGGGGCAACAGTCTGCACTGGGGAAGGGAATCCTGATCACATTACTGAGTAATAGTAGTAACTGCCATTTATATTACATATTTGATTCTCACAATGACCCTGGGAAGTAGTTGTGCAAGTAATTTTTCTTTTTAACAAATGAAGAAAACCAGATAAATAAATGTAAAATGTTTTGTTAAGGCAACATAGTTAGTAAATAGCATGGCTAGGAAGAGGGAAAGGACGAACATTTCTATAGGGCCTCCATGTGCCAGACACTGTGCTAAACACTTTTCAAATATTGTCTCATTTGATCTTCACAACAATCCTGCAAAGTAGGTGCTGTAATTACTCCCATTTTACAATGGAGGAAACTGAAGCAAACAGAAAATCTCTCACTTAGGTCACACAGCTAATTATCTTGAGGGCAGATTTGAACTCAGATCTTCCTGACTCTAGACTCTGATTTATCCCATTATACCACCCAGTTAGGCCTCAAATAGAAATCTGGAACTCTTATCTAATGTCAGATTTCTGACTATAAATCCAGAGCTCTTTCTACTCCACTTTCTCTAAGGACCACTTTCACCCTTCTAAGTCCATAATGTCAATGGCCCACTCATGGTCCTTCCTGAGTTATCCAGGCCAAGGCAGGCAAATAATGACACGGTGTACCTGAAAACAGAAGGTAAATGAATTCTCTTGGATTCAGAAATATATTGACTTCTCCCTCTTTCCCCACTATTTTTACCTTCTTTATTATGCTTTGCTTAAATTAGATCAGATGTTTATGTATACACCAGGTGAGATTTAGGGAAATTGGGTTAACCTTTCAGGAGAATCAGGAGTTTTAGATGGGATGTGTTTTAGATGGGATCTCTCTGTAAATTTTTGTGGATGCCAAACTTCAATAGTTCATTGAACCATGAGAAGGAATATGGGTTCTCAAAAGAGGCATAAGTTGGAAAGGCTTAAGGAAGAGTGATGGTGACAGTATCTGTCCAATAATCAGGCTAGCTTAAGTACAAAGAGATTCCAGCCTCTGTGGACGGACCACCAGAGGACCCACTGCTGCTGAGAGTGATTGCCTGATTCTTCAGTAGGAAGCCAGTTTTTAGACAAAACATATGGTTTGTTTGAGATGATTATTGTGAGAGAAGTCCTTGTATCAACCTTTGAATTTGCACATGGAAGTGGTCCAGTTTCCCAGCCATGCAGGGACAAGTTCAAATAATGCAATAAAGTTATTCACACAATTCCCATATTAGACATTGTCAGGTATAGATTAAACTAGTTAGAGAGCTCATAATGGGCTGGTTCTGAGTAGAAATATATATGTGTCACCAAGGTATCCAAGAAAACTTAAATATCTGAGAACGAAAGACCAAAGCAATACGAAAGTTACCACAATATTAACAGTGTCTCCTTGTATCCTAGTAACCCCTTCTTAATATCCATTTAACTAATACAGTTTGAGTCCTAGAGATCTCATGTACTAATCTGATCCCTAAATATCTTCCACTTCTTATAATTTAGTATAATCACTTAAATCTGGTTCTCCAATTTTGACACTTCAGAGGATTTCAGTTTATATACTATCCTTACTTAAATCTTATACCTGACATAAGAATGTTTTAAAAATTTATGAGGTTTCAGTTATAAACTGAATTCTTCTGCCATTTAAACTTATCATACAGTTATTTTAATAATGGGAAGTTAATTTCAGTTTACTTTTATCATTATAATTTATGTGTAATTTCCTTAATTCTTAATTAATCTTTAATCCAAATTTAAGAATTTATGACCAAAACATGTGCTCAGCCTGTATTTTTTATGATAGATAAATCTGGAAGCCAATCATTTACATGTGTTTATAGTTTCTAAAGAAAACAGTCTAATTCTGTAGCTTTCTCAATTTTTTTTATTCCATTTAATTAGAAAACTTCACATTACATCTTTGTCTTACTATCTTGTCTAATCATTTACCCCTTTGGAGAATATCATCCCTGTATTATGATTTGATCACAAATATAGGTTAAAATTTTAAGTTGTTCATTCCTGAATCCTATTATAGTAACTCAGAGATATTCCAATATCATTTTCTTATTTAATAGATTTAATAACTAGTACTTATAATACTTCTTGATTGTAAAAATTTGTGATAAAAGGAAAAAGACATAGTTAATATCCTAACAGAGAGAAAAATTGATTCCAGGAATGAAAAATATCTAACAATCAGTTATCTCACAGGGCATCAAAAGCAAGGCTCAGAATTAACCCAGGTAGGAATTTTCCTTTTTCAGAAAGGAAATAGCACGATGGAGAAATAAAGTCAAGAGGATCCTACTTAGACTGTATCCAGTTCATCTCCAAAATTTTTCCCAGGCATAGATATCCATCTTTAGTAGTTCCCAGACTGCAGCCCATTCCATTTTCTATTTGCTTCATGACAATTCAGACAACTATCCCTGTATTCAAAGCTCAAAACAATAGTAAATTACACTCTTAGGAATTTTACCTTAAATAGTAAAATTGAACCAACCACAACTTAGGGCTTGAATATCTTCCCTAAAGTTTCCCTAACAATTAGCACTTCATTAATTTCATTTTGAGAGCACCTTATGTACTTTTATAATAGCCAAAATTTTCAAATAGAAATTTGATATTATAATAATTATTATTATTGCCTGTTTTATAACTAAATATATCTCATTGAATATTTAAAAGTTTTCAAATATTCAGGGTTTTTTTTTAGCATATCCTATTAAAAGTTTAAATTATGTGTAACAGAATCCAAATTAAAAGGGAAGTTTTGTCTAACATTGATCTCTCAAATTTAACAATATTTAGAAATATAATAATAACATAAACAATAAACTTCAGATGACATCAATTGCATTTTCAGATTACTACATAAAGAAATCATTGATCTAATTACCTTTGGCATTTTAAAACCCCTTTAGAATTATCAGGCATGGAACAATTATATTCAATTAAAGAAATAATGTAGTGCATAGCATATACCAGTCACTGTGTTAAGCCCTTTACAATTACTATATTACTTTGGTTTCACAACCACCTGGGAGGTGAGTACCATTATTATTTTTCTTTTTACAGATCAGGAATCTGGGAAAAACAGAAATAAGCTAATTAGCCTAATAAGTTTCTGCAAGGGGAACAGAGAAGGGAGGGCTCCTCAAGGGCAGAGGCTGGCTGGTTTTCACACCTCGTGCTACCACTCTAGGCACTGTCAGAGACACCTGTACCTTCCAGGCAGCAGATGGGCAGAATCTGCCTAGAGTTGGGCCTACCTTGAACCCTGACTAATCAACTGGGCTTTGAGTGCAGCAGAAGGCACAGCCTTAGGGCTGGGATAGATGGTGCCAGAATCTTACCATCGATGATAGTTCCTGGTGGAAGGGCAAGGCAAATGTTGGCTCTGAAGCCTGCCCCCCTTGACCTCCAAGCTGCAGACCATTCCTGGGGCTATGACCACTGCAGCTGCTAGAGCAGAGTGGGCAGGCTTGCCAGGGGGTAGGGGTGGCCTGCTGAATTCCCAAGGACACAGGACCATTGGGACCTCTGCCAGTGTGGCCTCCCTCTCCTGTCCTGCCCTGTACAGTAGGTGCAGAACTTGATTCAAGTTTCCCAAGAATTCTCCTGGTTCTCTTTTATTAATCTGATGTAAGATAAGAGAGGTTAACAGAGACATGGGGTGTAATGGTCTTGTTAGCAATCCCTACAGCTGAGAAAAATTCATGACTCTGGAGGAGATGAGTGAGGAAAGCAGAGGCTTTTACTGAATATCCTCTTCTCTTGCCATCTCTCTCCATAGCATGCTGAGTGATGGAGGTTGTAGATGAGAGTCCATCAATATTTTCTGGGGTGCTTTCCCTTTTTT
This sequence comes from Sminthopsis crassicaudata, assembly GCF_048593235.1. Lineage (NCBI taxonomy): Eukaryota > Metazoa > Chordata > Mammalia > Dasyuromorphia > Dasyuridae > Sminthopsis > Sminthopsis crassicaudata. Next base: position 52,353,466 of record NC_133617.1, on the reverse strand, counting down.
AAGCATCTATCTTAGCCTTTATTTTACATTCTATTTTCCAGAGATTAGGTTTCTTAGACTAAAAATAAATTCCTAGCTTGCATTTCTTGTTGGTTAAAAGGACCATCCCTTCCTTTACAAAATAGGGTAAAAACTGAAAAGTCAGGGAAGGGTTTTATTTAACAAGAGGTTGCTAACTGTTTACCTTTTTTCTCCCTTTATTTCTTCAATTCTGGAATTACTTCTTTTTCCTTTTTTTTTTTTTTGTTCAAACATTTTTCCCCAATTAAATATATAGTTTTCAGCATTCAATTTTTATAAGATTCTGACTTCCAATTTTTTTTTCTTCTCCATCCTTCCCCAAGACAGCAAGCAATCTGATATGGGTTATATATGTACAATCTATTAAACATATGTTCACATTAGTGATGTTGTGAAAAAAGACTCAGAACAAAGGGGAAAACTATGAGAGAGAAAAGACAAAAAAGTAACTGCATTTAGTTTCTACAGTTCTTTTTCTGGAAGTGGATAGCATTTTCTATCCCAAGTGTTTTGGAATTGTCTTGTAATCATTGTATTGCTGAGAAGAGCTAAATCATTCATAGACAATTATCACACAAAATCACTCAAAATTTTGCTTTTCCTGTATATAATGTTCTCCTGGTTCTACTTACTTCACTCAGCATCAGTTCATGTAAGTCTTTCCAGGCTTTCCTCTAATTAACCTGCTCATCATGTCTTATATCATAGGAGTATTCCATTATATTCATAAACCACAACTTATTCACCCATTGATGGTCATCCCCTCAATTTCCAATTGCAGCCACTACAAAAAAAAAAAATACTGCTGCGAATACTTTGCACATGTGGGTCCTTTTTCCTTTTTTATGATCTCTTTGGAATACAGACTCAGTTGTGGTATTACTGGATTAAAGGGTGTTGCATAGTTTTTATAGCTGTTTGGGTATAGTTCCAGAATGTTTGGGTCAGCTCACAACTCCTAGTTTTCTCACATCCCGTACAGTACTTACCATTTTCTTTTCCTTTCATCTTAGCCAGTCTGATAGATTGATTTTAATTTGCATTTCTTTAATCAGTAGTGATCTAGAGCATTTTTTCATATGATTATAGATGGCTTTAATTTCTTCTTCTGAAGACTGCCTGTTCATTTCCTTTGACCATTATTAATTGGGAAATTAGTAACTTGTATTCTTATTTATTTGACTTAGTTCTCTCTATATTTTAGAAATGAGGTCTTCATCAGAAACATTGAATGTAAAAATTGCTTCCTAGCTTTCTTCTTCTCTTCTAATCTTGGCAGCATTGGTGGTGTTTGTGCAAAAACTTCCCAGTTTAATGTAATCAAAATTATCACAAATTCTCTTTTTTTGAAGAATTGACAGGTAAACTATCCCTTCCTATCCTAATTTGTTTATAGTATCACCTTTGATCTCTAAAGCATGAACCTCTTTCAGCCTTACCTTGGCATAGGGTATAAGATGTTGGCCTATATTTAGTTTTCTCTGGAATTACTATTAAACTAATTGCTTGAACAATGAAATTATTAATCTTGCCAATTAACCTTTTTAAAAAAATTTTAAATATTTAATATTTATTTTTCTTTAGGGCAAATTCTACAGAGTGATACCCCAGTATGTACTGTTTCAAAAGGGAGTCAGTTCCTGGAATTACTAAGTTTTTCCTGACTCTCAAAATGACATGATTGCTAAACTCCTTAATTAATCTCCAAACATCCAGAATCTGCTAAAATATTTTAACAGTTCTATAAACTTTGATTATCTGACTTTAATTCTGTAATTCCAAGTTGGCCAATCTTATAATGACAGAAAAGGTGTCCTACAGGGTTTTTTTTTCTTTTTCTTATACCCTGAATCTCCTTGAAAAGCCTAACGTGGAACTAGTCTTGCTTACTGGGACAACTGTTTCAGCCATGAGAGTTCATTAATCTTTTCCAGTACTATAAACTCTGGCTACAGCCCTTAGAGGTTTTTCTGGCTGGATGCATTTTAAATCTTGTAACAGAATCTAGCTCACAATACAAACATGACAGAGATATTCTGCACCTTACAAAAACACAAAGTGAATGACAAATACAAACAGTAAAGTGCACAGACATAATTTTACCTTATTGACTTGGGGCACACAGAGCCTGAGATGTGCAGAAAAATAAACTAAACATGAACAAAGCAAAGGTGTGTAGAGAGAGACCAAATTATAGAGGTATGCCATTCACAAAGCCATTCACATACTCTTAGCCTACAGGGTTGTCGGAGCTGGACCAAAGATGGGTCTGCAGGGGCCAGAGCCAAACAGAGCATGCTAGACACAGGAGAGTCAGGAGTCAATGGAAGTCCTGAGGAGGAGGGCAGAGGCAATGTTGTATATTCACAAGGGGGATGGACCATGACATAGTCATTCTTAGGTCCTGGGCAGCACATTTCATGGTGGGCTTGTGCCTTCCTGGATCCTGTGGAAACAGTCTCCGTGGTGGTTGTCTCACAGCAGAGAATAGAAGCAGAGCTAGTGTAACAGGACCTGGTGTGGTTCATTTAGCACTTAGAAGAAACATCCTGCTTGCCGGTCGGCCTTAGCTCTGGGAAGTTCTTTGGCAAAAGTTTTCAGGGCCATCAGAGTCCAGAAGCAAGGAGAAGGTCGAGTGGCCCGGCTGCAGCTCCCAACTCTCAGCCCCCCGCTGCGGAGCTGTCTTCCTGGCCATTGGAGCAAGTTGTTCTTAGCACCTATTTGTGGCAGGAGCAGACATGTCCCTACGGACGGACCATCCACCCAGGCTGTCCTGTCTGACGGTTTGCCAGGATGGCTGCTCCCTAGCACAAGCACCTTCAGTGAGAGCTCCAGCTTCTGGCAACAAAAAGCCGGGTACAAACCTGCCCTCTCTGCTGTGCTGGGCTTATAGCCTGACAGCCAACAGAGGAAACAAGTCAGCACCGGGCCTTCCATATGTGCAACCGTTAGATAGAGCAAATGGAGAGACTGTGAATGCTGGGGGGAAGTTCATTTACCTTGTCAATACACTTTTCAGAGAAGTCTACAGAGGTGACAAGATGGGCGCATGCATTGCTAGACCTATCCACTGTTGGTGTGGTTGTTTGTCCTTTATTCTTTTATTTATTTTTCGGAGGCAGTTGGGGTTAAGTGGCTTGCCCAGGGTCACACAGCTAATGAGTGGTAAATTTCTAATTAGATTTGAACTCAGTTCCTCCTGATTCCAGGCCCAGTGCTCTATTCACTGCTCTGTCTAGATGCCCCAGTTAATCCTTTATTTTCAAAGAGGACCCTCAGCATATGGGAGGCTCCAAAAGAAAGTGGACAAGAGAAGAGGGGTTGACTCATCTACTAAAATGAAGATCTATAGAGCTGTTGTGCTGACCCCATTGGTGTGTGCCTGTGAATCCTGGACAGTATCCAGCACCATGACAGGACACTGAATGGCTTCCACTTGAATTGTCTTGAATATTCTGAAGTGTTATTGAGGGCTTCTTTCAAATTGAACTGACAAGTATTTAACCACTGTAGCAAAGAGCATAATTCCAATGGTCACATAATAAATACCAAATGCACTCTTTTTTCCTAACTTAGTAATATTTTATTTTTTCCAATTAAATGTAAAAATAATTTTCAGCACTTTTGTAAGATTTTTTTTTTTTTTTTTTTTTTTTTGAGGCTGGGGTTAAGTGACTTGCCCAGGGTCACACAGCTAGGAAGTGTTAAGTGTCTGAGACCAGATTTGAACTCGGCTCCTCCTGAATTCAAGGCTGGTGCTCTACCCACTGCGCCACCTAGCTGCCCCACTTTTGTAAGATTTTGAGCTCCAAATTTTTTCTTTTCCTTTCTTCCTTCCTTCTCAAGAAGCAAGCAATTTGACATAGGTTATACATGTGTGATCATAGTAAACATATTCCTACATTAGTTATGTTATGAAAGAAGATTCAGAACAAAAGAGAAAAACCATGAAAAAGAAAGAAAAAACGAAAGTAATAAACTTCAATCTGCATTCAGACTCCTATTTCTTTCTCTGGATGTGGATAACATTTTCCATCATGAGTCCCTTGAAATTTTCTTGGATCTTTGCATTGCTGAAAAGAGCTAACTTTTATCATAGTGATTTTTGCATAATGTTGCTGTTAACTATGTACAGTGTGCTCCTGGTCCTGCTCACTTCACTCAGCATCAGTTTCTGTCTTTCCCGAAGGCTTTTTCTGAAATCTGCCTGCTCACCTTTCTTATAACACAGTAGTAATTCTACTACATTCATATACCACAACTTGTTCAGCCATTCCTCAATTGAGGGCATCCCCTCAAAAAATGCCACCACAAAAAGAGCTGCTATAAATAGTTTTGTACACATGGGTTTCTTTCCTGTCTTTATGATTTCTTTAGGATATAGACTCAGTATTGGTATTGCTGGATCAAAGAGTATTCACTGTTTTATAGCCCTCTGGGTATAGTTCTACAGTTCTCCAGAATAGTTTGATCAGTTCACAATTCCACCAACAATATATTAATGTTCCAATTTTCCCACATCTTCTCCAACATGTATTTTTTTCTTTTCTGTCATATTAGCGAGAGATTGTTTTAATGTGCATTTCTCTAGTGCATAGTGATTTAGACCACTCTTATCTAAAACAAAGAACTTGCACAGGGGAGGTGGTCACACAAAGATTAGAAGAAGTGGTATGAGGACACTCTCAAGACTTCTCTGAAGAACTTTAGTATCAATTGTGAGACCCAGTTGGCACAGGATTATCCAGCATGGCATGCCTGCGTCAAAGAAGGCACAGTATTTCATGAGCAGAGCAGAATCCCAGTAGCCCAAAGAAAATGTGAGAAGCACAGATCCAGAGACATCTCCATCCCAAATGTTCTAATAGCCTACTTCTGCATAACCTATGGTTGAGCCTTTTGAACTCGTATAGGATTGATTACTCACAGCTAAAAACTGCACCCTGCCCCAACATCACAATGTCATTGGTCCTCTTTGAAAATGAAGAACCCTCAACAACATTTTTTAATCCCTATGCTTGGAGATGCTGCTGGATCCCTTGAATTTGAAGATCTAAATTGCACAAGGCCTAATGCCAACTGGGCATCTGCACTGACCGGAAATAATGTAATGAACCCCTAGTAGTTGAGAGTCAGCTCAGCTACTGCCTAAGAAAGGACAGACTTGTCCTATCTAGAAAGAGGGTTGAAGTTTTCCTGCTGCTCAGTAGTGGGATCCAGCCAGTGGGTGTTCCACTCTGAACAATATAGGAGACTTGGGGATGGGAAAAAAAAATTGGATTGGAATAAAGAAATTGTCTGTTAAAATTAAATAGCATATATTTGTTAATGTTTGTTATGGCTGAACTTTTACAGGCCAGTATCTGATGTGACTGTGACTACAGGGTCCCACCCCATAGCAGAGGTGTTGCTGTTGTCAGAATTTCTGCTTTTATATGTAAGATTAAGAGACAAAAGATATAGCGCCCTTTTGTAGATAATTTGGTTAGTTATTGCATGTTATTTATATTGACTGTCAGCCTCCATTTTGAGAGATTATCTTTCTGTGTAAAAGAAACAAGGATTAAGTATAATGTATATAATCTTCTGTTTAAACCTTTGTATATAGCAGTAACCATTTTTGTTTGCACTTTGAGTTAATAGTTTTCTCTAAAAATAATCATAACTGCTTATAACCTCTTAACTTTCCTGTAAACGTTTAATAGAAGTTTTTTTTGTTTCTCCCCCCTCCCTGAGGCTGGGGTTCAGTAACTTGCCCAGGGTCACACAGCTAGGAAGTCTTAAGTGTCTGAGACCAGATTTGTACTCAGGTCCTCCTGAATTCAAGGCTGGTGCTCTATCCACTGCGTCACCCAGCTGCCCCCTAATAGAAGTTTTGATAACTTTTGGCCTAACTATAAAGGCTTTCCTTCCTTCCTTTCCCCAGATTAATATAACAATAGCTTCTTCAGGATCATTCTTAGTATAATTATTATTAGCACTTGCACTGGGCAGATAGATCATTGACTGAAAAAAACAGGATAAATAAGATAATGTATTTCATCCATAAACTAATTGGTAGAAACCGTCAAGTACAAAAGTATAAGCCCATATAACCCAGATAACAGTCTTCTTTGTCTGAAGCTGCTGAGAATTTAAGTGTATGCCAAAATTGAGCTGTCCAAAGGAACAGTCATGAACTTGAAAAACACTGTCCATGAACTTAGCCACCATAGGCTTCCTTATAGGGCATGTTTCCTCTAAACTGATACTTTGTTTCTCATTTTTTAAAGTTTGTATTTTAAGTAAAGTTTATAAAGTGCGTTTAATAAGTTAATTTTAGTTGAATTTTAATTTCTTTATTTTATAAGTGAAACTAGTGTCCTTTATGGCATTGGTCAATAAATGAATGCATTTAAAAATAAATTAAATTCCCTTGATAAAGCTAATGGAACGTGCTGTTTACAACTGTGTCAACCATGTATACTTTGCAGACTCCACAGTACCCAAACCTTTCAAAGACAACTCTTAAACGTGAGACTTCACAAATAAACTATATCAGAATGGAAATTTTTTTCATTCTGGTCTTGACTTACTCGTTGGACTAATTCACCTCCATCCTAGTAAATTTAACCTTCCTCTTCTACCCTTCCAGGTCCTTTTTATATGTTATTTTTCCCAGGAAAAATGTAAGTTCTTTGAGGGTAGGATGTATTGTTTGCTTATATTTATATTCCTAGCACATTACACAGTACCTAGAAAGTACCAGGAGATGTGCAGTTTACAGATCCAACACTAACCATTTTACCACCTAAGTGCCTCCAAAGTAGAGTGTCAAACTTGATGTCAGGAACATCCCAATTTGAAAAGTTCATATACTTGTATAACTCTGAGCCTCACTTCATTTATAAAATAAGAAGATTGATCTTGATGACCTGAAGAGTCCTATTCTATCCCTAAATCTGTGATCCTGTTTCTAAATTTGCTAACATTTCTGCAACAAACATTTCTTTTTTCTACTTAAAAAATTTTAATAATAGCTTTTTATTTTCAAAATACATGCAAAGATAGTTTTCAACATTCATCCCTGCAAAACCTTGGGTTTGAAATTTTTCTCCCTCCTTTTTTTCCCATTCCCTCCCCGAGACAAGTAATCCAATGTATGTTGAACATGTAAAATTCTTCTAAACATATTTCCACACTTATCATGCAATACAAGAAAAATCAGTTCAAAAAGGGAAAAAACGAGAAAGAAAAAAAAGCTAGCAAACAGCAATAAAAAAGTGAAAATACTATGTTGTGATCTACATTCAGTCCCCAGATTTCTCTTTTTGGTTGTAGATGGCTCTCTCCATCACAAGTCTATTGGAATTGGCCTGAATCACCTCATTGTTGAAAGGAGCCAAGTCCATCAGAATTGATCACATAATCTTATTGTTGTCGTGTACAATGATCTCCTGGTTCTACTCATTTCACTCAGCATCAGTTCATGTAAGTCTCTCCAGGCCTCTCTGAAATCATCCTGCTGGTCATTTCTTACAGAACAATAATATTCCATAACATTCATATATCATAACCTACTCAGCCATTCCCCAACTGATAGGCATACACTCGGTTTCCAGTTCGTTGCCACCACCAAAAGGGTTGCTACAAACATTTTTGCACATTACAACAAACATTTCAATAATAAAGACTCCATATTTGAATTCTAACATGGGAGCTCCTAGAAGTAGAAATGGTCAAGAAGACAAAGGGTAATCTGTGTCAGACAAAAATACATAAAAAATAAATTCATACTGAGAACAACAAAATATTGAGATAATTAAAAGATTAATTTTAAAATATTTGAAAGTGGAAAAGATAATTGATTGGAGAAATAATCCTTTTATCAAAAAGTTGATTAAGATGGTATCAGTAACTACTAATCAATACCCTTACATTTTCATTTCTACAGAATCACCACAAGTATGATCTACTCACATATTGAAAATATCCTGGATGAAATATGAAACGGGAACAAAAAGGAAAAAAATATGAGAAAGGAATATTTTTAATGCTTTATTATAGCAGGCTGATTTCAAATACAGCATTCGGTTAACTTTCAGTATTTCTCTTTAGCCAGTATGTCACATCTTCACAATCCCATAATTGTCAGAATACAAAAGCTTGCTATGTTAATTATTTCTTTACTAAAAACAGCAATGATTCAAGAAAGCAAAACAATCTTTAAAAGCTCCCATAGGAATTAGAATAGGCAATGAGGAAACAAAACTATTAACTTTGCAGATGATTTGATAATATATTTAGAGAATCAGCTAAAATATTTGAAATAATGAACAATTTTAGCAAAGTTACTGGATTATAAAATAAAGTTACATAAGTCATTAGCATTTCTATGTATTACCAACAAAGCCTGACAATAAGATAGTGAGAGATTCCATTTAAAATAACTAGACAATATAAAATATTTGAGAGTCTCCTTGTCAAGGCAAACCTAGAAACAATATAAACACAATTGCAAAATTTTTCACACAAAGTCAGATCTAAACAATTGGAAAATTATCAATTGTTCAAGGTAATATAATAAAAATAACAATTTTACCTAAATTAATTTATTATTTAGTATCATTCCAATCAAACTACCAAAAATTAGTTGATAAGAGCTAAAAATAAAAAAAATGATAACAGTTCATCTGGAAGAACAGAAGGTCAAGATTATCGAGTCAATTAATGAAAAAAATGCAAAGAAAGATGACCTAGCTTTGCCAAATCTAAAACTGTATCATAAAAGAGCAACCATCAAAACTAGTTGGTACTGGTTATGAAATGGAGTAGTGGATCAATAAAATAAGTTAGGTACACAAGACACAACAGTGAATGAAAATAAATATTCTACTGTTTGATAAACCCAAAGACTCTAGCTTCGGACTTAAGAACTCACTCACTATTTGGCAAAAACTGCAGGGAAACCTGGAAAATAGTATGAGAAAAACTAGGCATAACTAACATTACTAACATTCACACCATATATTAAGATAAAGTCAAAACAAATACATGATTTAGACATAGGGGGTGATACCATAAACAAATTAGGAGAGCCAGGAATTTTAATGTATCAGATTTATAGAAAAGGAAGAATTTATGATTAGATGAGAGAGAACATTATGAAATGCAAAATAATTGTTTAAAAGAGAAGCAGAAAGCTGGGAAACAATTTTTACAGTCTGTGTTCCTGATAAAGGCCTCATTCCTAAAATATGTAAAGTAGTGAGTCAAATTTATAAGAATACAAGTCATACCCCAAATGATAAATAATCAAAGGATATACCAATTCTTATCGTGCAACAAGAAAATTGGATTTACACACATATATTGTATCTAGGTTATACTGTAACACATTTATTATGTATGAGATTGCCTGTCATCTAGGGGAGGGAGTAGAGGGAAGGAGGAGAAAATTTGGAAAAATGAATACAAGGGATAATGCTGTAAAAAAAAAAATACTCATGCATATGTACTATCAAAAAATTATAATTATAAAATTAATTTTAAAAATAAAAATCAGAGGATATAAAGAGGCAATTTTCAGATGCAGATGAAGAAATTAAAGCTATTGATAATCATGAAAAAAATTCTCTAGATCATTATTGATTATAAAAAGCAAATTAAAGCAAATCTAAGGCAGATAGAAAAGAAAAACAATACATGTTGAAGAAGATGTAGAAAAATTGGAACATAATGCACTGCTGGTGGAGTTGTGAACTCATCTAACCATTCTGGAGAGCAATGGGAAATTATGTCCAGATTATAAAATTGTGTATGCCCTTTGGTCCAGCAAATACTATTTCTGGGTCTGTATTCCTAAGAGATCATAAAATAGGGAAAAGGACCCATGTCTACAAAACTACTTATAGCAGCTCTTTTTGTAGTGGCATTTTTGAGGGGATGCCCATCAATTAGGGAATGGCTGAACAAGTTGTGGTATATGAACGAAGTAGTTATAAAAAGATGCACAGGCAGCTTTCAGAAAAGCCAGAAAAGGCATGAACTGATGCTGAGTGAAATGAGCAAGACCAGGAAAACATTGTACACAGTTAATAGCAACATTATGCAAAAATCAACTATGATAAGACTTAGCTCTTCTCAGCAATGCAAAGATCCAAAACAATTCCAAAGGATTCGTGATAATGCTATGAGGTCTGAATATAGAATGAAGAATACTAGTTTCACTTTTTTGTATTTTTCTTTCTCTTGGCTTTTTTCCTTTTGTTCTGACTTTTCTTTCACAGTGTGACTAATGTGGAAGTATGTTTAATACACGTTTAACCTATATTAGATTGCTTGCTGTTTTGGGGAGAAAGAAGGCAAGGAAGGGAGAAAAAAATTGGACCCCAAAATCTTATAAAGGTGAATGCTGAATTTGGAACTATGCCTGAAAGGCTATAAACATTGTGCAATATCCTTTGATCCAGCAGTCTCCCTGCTGGGTCTATATCCCAAAGAGATAATAAAAAGGGGGAAAGGACCCATATGTGCAAAAATGTTTTTAGCAGCTCTTTTCATAGTAGCAAAAACTTGGAAATTGAGGGGATGCCCATCAGTTGGGGAATAGCTGAATGAATGATAGTATGTGAAGGTAATGGAATTTTATTGTTCTGTAAGATGTGATTAACAGGCTGATTTCAGAAAATCCTGGAAAGCTACGTGAACTGATGCTGAGTGAAATGAGAAGAATCAGGAGAACATATATACGGTAACAATAAGATGATGTGATGATCAACTGTGAGGGACTTGGCTCTTTTCAACAATGAGGTGATTCAAAGCAATTCTAATAGTTTTGTGATGGAAGATGTCATTTGCATCCAGGATGGAAGATTGAATGAGATATTTGTAAAGTGTCCAGCACAGAGCTTGGAACACCATAGGTGCTTAATAAATGTTTAATTCACCATATAAGATCATATGCATTCATTTAAGATTGATAGATTCAGCCACAGAAATAACATTTAAAATCCTTTAATAAGCAACATCAAGGCATAAAACAAGACCACATTCTTAAAAACCAAAAAGTGAACAATCTGATAGAGGATTGGGGCTGATTATGTCATAAGAATCAGTGATAACAGACTGAAAAATATTGTTAGAATAACTCATAAAATGTTACAAGACTTGCAGGAGAGGTTATAAGACACATCAATAGATGTGTCACAGTGTATACTTTTGGAAGTGCCAGGGCTTTAGAACTGGAACCAAGAACCTTGGAGGTCATTTAATCTGATACCTCTTATTTGACAGATGGGGAAACTGGCACCTCAAGATCCAATCACTAGTCAGTGATTGAACTTAGATTATCAAATCCTCAATCCAGAGTTATCAGTAGCAATCATGCTTGTCAGTTTAATTTCAGCATTTAAAACCAAGTCAGCAAACATTAAAAGCCTATTGTGTGTGTGTGTGTGTGTGTATGTGTGTGTGTACTTGTATACACAGTGTCTGCCACATATTATTATTTCCAGTTGGGAAATAATGGGAAAGCTTTAAAACTTCTCTTTAAAAATTCTTGTTAAAAAATAGAATGAAAAATGAAGGCAGCATGATTTATTGCAAAGAAAATAGAATTGGGATTAGGCCATAGAAAGAAAAAATTTTGTAAACTTTTGTAAACTGCAAAGTGCTACTAAAACGTGTTAATATCCTCCTGTTAACTTGTCACAACATGGTGATGATTGCTCATTCTCAAAAGCTGGCCAAATACAATTTCTAGCAGTTCCTGCCAACCATAAGGTTTCCTCTAGGTACCTATCATATCCCAGTTTGCTATTCAAGGACCAACCTCACTAAACTTTGGGGGGTTTGTCACCACAAGACTGTCCCTCTTTCAGCTATGTATTTTTGCCTCATATTTCCATCTTCCCTATCCTCAAAAAGAAACAAACATTTAACAAAAAAATCAAAAACCTCCTTATCGGTCCATCCATCCCCACTATCATTCTCTGTTTCTCCTGCCTTTTGAATCTATAATCCTTAAAAAGGTCGTCTACAATGGGTGCCTCCAGTTCCTCTCCTCTCATTCTCTTTAATTCTTTACAATCCAGCTTCTAACCTCATCATCCAACTAAAACTGCTCTCTCAAAGTCACTGACCATCTTAATTAACAGATCCAGTGACCTTTTCTCTGGCCTCTTGACCTCTATGCAGCCTTTGGTCATCTTTTCAAATGAAATCATGTTTGTGAAGCAGTTCTTTTCACAAAGTAGTCATTTAAATACTTCATTGTTGTATTTTCCTTGACACACTCTTGCCTCTAGGTCTCTGTGACATCTCTAGCTCTCTTCCTTCCTCTGGAATAGCTCCTTCTCAGTCTCCTTTGCAGGATCTTTATCTGACTCATACCCATTAACTATGGATGTCCTCCCAGGCTCTGTTCAGGGTCTTGTTCTCTTTTCCCTCTAGATTTTTTGACTTGATGATTTCCTTAGCTCCCATGAATTTAATTATATCTGTGCTGCTGAATCTCAAATCTACTTGTATATTTGTAATCTTTTCCTGACCTCCAGTTTCACAACTCTGGTTGCCTGTAAGTAAGATTGAATGTCCCATTGATAAATTTAAACTCAGATTATTTAAAATGGAATTCATCATCTTTTCCCCCCCAAACTCTTCTCCATTCCAAACTTCCTTCTACCTGTGGAGATTATCATCATCCACTTCCTCGGGCTCACAATCTGTGTCATCCTCTGATTCCTCACTCAACCCTCTATATCCAATGTGTTGCCAAGTCCTTTTGATTTTACCTTCTCTGCATTTCTTGAATACACTCCCTTCTCTCCTGTGACACTGCCACCAGAATGATGGCACCTCATCACCTCATCACTTCATTCCTGGACTGCTGCAACAGCTTTTGGGGGGAAGGTGACCTGCCTCTTCTTGCTCCATCTCAATTGATCCTCTACTCAGCTATTAAAGTGATTTTCCTAAAGTGCAAATTTCACCATGTTACTCCTTACTAAATATCAATGGCTCCCTGTCACATTTCCAGGATCAAATAGAAAATCTTCTGTTTGGCATTTAAAGCCCATTATAAAGGGCTTTATACACACACACATGTAGCCCTTTCCAATCTTCTCTTCTTCTCTTCCATGCTTCTCACACAGAACACTCCAGCTCCTAGCTTTGGGGCATTTTCTCTGGTTTTCCTCACCTGGGATGTTCTCTCTTATCTCCATCTCCAGATTTTTCTGGCTTTCTTCAAGTCCCAAATAAAATCCTACTCTCTAGAAGCCTTTCCTGTTCCCTCTTCATTTCAATTCCCTCAATTCATTATTTCCTATTTGTCCCACATGGATTTTATTTGTTCATATCGTTTATTTGTTTTGTCTGTCTTTGGATTGTGAGCTTCTTGAGGGCAGGGTCAGCCTTTTGCCTTTCTTTGTCTCATCCCAGTGCTTAGCATAGTACCTAGCACACTGCCTGACATATAATAGAAGCTTAATAAATGTTTATTTACTGACACTGGATAGAGACCAGACTTTCTTTCAGGAAGGCCTGAGTTCAAATCCTAAATGTTAACTATGTGATCCTGGATGAATCACTTAACCTCAACCAACCTCAGCTTTTTCATCCTTAAAATATGCAATAATAATAGTACCTACTACCTGGGGTGGTTCTGAAAATCAAATGGGACAATAATTTGTAAAGCACTTTGCAAACCTTAAAATATTATATAAATGCTAGTTATTATTTAGCAACAGCTACTCACAAAGCTGCTTGCTAGGATGGTAGGGGGGAGTAGTAGTGTACCTTGATGGAGGGAGAAATGCCCACAGTGAGACCATAGATATTTGAAGCACTATAATATAAGTGCATATTAGTAAGTTACTTTTTGGTTTTGTATTTATAAATGGAAAAGATGTATAAAATTGTAAGTGAGCACATTTTTGAATTTTAGGTGTATTGGTTTGCCAGTGAAGGTAGGCGGCTGGAGTGCATCCATAGAGGGAAAGACACAGTAAGTAACTAATGTAAAAACTGAAGTTAGTCATTTCCATATGGAGAAGGCTTTGAAACAACCTTTAAAATCTACTAAGTTTTATATTAGTTCAAGTGTCTAACTGTTCCCCAAATCTTTTACAGTAATCATTTTCTTCTGAATCTTCAGAAACAAGCTCTCATTCACTCAATCTACTTTTATATGTTGTAGAACACCACACCTCTAGGTGGTTATGTAACCTTGAGCAGTTGGGGTAGCTCCTCACTTGTGTCTTCTGTAAAATGAGAAGGAGGGACTTGATCATCTTTGAGGTCCCTTCCAGCTCCAACACCCTGTAATTCTATAGTACTATGGGTTACTAGCCATATTATCCCAATTGGCCAATAATGTCAGGGCCTACTCCAGACAGGGCTAGACTTGGAGTCAGGAAGGTCTGGGTTCAAATCCTGCTCCTAATACCCATATTAGCCATGTGGTCATGGACCAATTGATCCACCCTGCGAGCCTCCTTTGTGAGACCAACAGCACTGTGCTGTGGAGCCTACGTCAAAGAGTAGACGTGTATAAAGTATTTTTCAGAATTCATATCCCTCTCCATGTGATAATTGTGGTTATCTTGTGCTTCTCTATTTGATTTTTTGGAGATTGGCCAGCATAGGTCCTTTCCCCACCATCGTTTCTATAGTAGATAACTTTCAAGAGTTGCTATGTTTGAAAAACAACCTCACCTGCTAGTCACCCTCCTCCCCCCACAACCCCGTGCAGACTTAACTCAGCAGGGCTGCAGACAAGTAGGAGCCCACCTCTGCCTTTGCAGCGAGCAACATTTGCTTGAGTCTGTCTTCAGCTGGCACGGCAAACTCCAGTGCCATGTACTCTCGTGCAAGTTGTGGGGGCTTTGGAGGGAGAGCAGAAGGGAGGATGTAAATCTTAGACCTCATCTTCTCTGCTCCAGTGCATACTCCTTACTTACAAAAATACTCTGCTACTCCACTGTGTCCTTCCCGTGCAAGGGGCGCATTCGGTACTTAATGATCTCATTTGTTTTTAGTGAGCATAGCTCTACATCAAAACATCTGTAATTAGCTAGATGGTTTACCTACTGAAATGAGTTCGTCTTTCAGACAGTTAGTTCTCACTGGGTGAGATGGCTGTAAGCCACACCTTGAGATTTGGTTGAATAAACTAGAAATGATCATCTTAGAGAAGAGAAGACTTAATATTCAGGCATTTGAAAGTCTACACTAGGAAAACAAAAGATTTAATTTACCTAGTTTGGCACTGACAATAAAACTAGAATGATCATGAAGAAGTTTCATAGAGGCAGATTTTGGTCTAATGTAATTAAAAATTCCTTCACATGGAGAACTATTCAAAAGTAGAATGGGATGTCTAGTGAATTCTCCATAATTCAATCTGCAAGGGTTTAGAGCTGATAAGGATCTTAGGGATTATAGAGGCCAACTCCTCATTTTGAAGATGAAGAAATAGGTGAAGAGATTGGAAGTTCTTTGTCCAAGGCCACACAGTTAATACAGTTCTGATTTGAATTCAGACCCTTTACCTCCAATGTTAGTATTCTTTCCATGCTTGAAGCTAGATAGCCCTTTTTTTTTGGGGGGGGGTATTGTCAGAGAGATTCTTTCCAGACAGGAGTTGTATATGGGGGGGAACCTTCAGAATTTCTTTCTAGCTCTGTTATGACTTTATAAGATTTGGAAATATTGTGGGTTATTTGTTTTTCCCTCAATGTTTTAGATACAATGTCGAAATTATATCCTCCTCCTCCACAAGATAAATAACACAACTTTGTATGTTTGTGGAACTAATGCATTTCATCCAGCTTGTGATTCCATGGTAAGTAAGCATTCGGATGGGCGAACCATTGGTTGCTTGATTAAGTTTCAGAAAATGTCCATATAGATCATGATTTTTTGCCATCATAAAATCAATGCATTTTGTCCTTATTTCAATTTTCCCACTTAGTGTCTCCCAACTTAACATCCTATCCCATAAAAAGACACTCCCTTGCTTCCCTGTATCTGCCCTCTGGTACCACCATTATTCCAGGTGCCCAGGCTAGAGGTCTTAACGTCATTCTCACAGTTACCATTTCCAGGTTTTTAATGCTCTGTTTTGGTTCAGACCCTTTTATTCCTGTTTATCTCAAACCTATGTAACCATAGGATAATTCTTCTAAGTAATTCTGTGACTCCAGTCTCTCTTTCCTCCAGTCCAGACATTTATACAAATTTAGCAAACTAGTAAAAGCTGTCTGTGCAGAGTTTGTGCTGAGTGCTCAATTACTATCTAACAGGGGAACATAGTACCCAATCTTCAGTAACTACTTCTCTAAAATAAAATGCAGAGTCCTCAGCCTGGCTTTTCAATTCAATCTGGCTCTCACCTACTTTTCCAGTCTCATTTCACATCACATTTCTTTACATATTGTTTCAATAAAACTGAATTTCTATATACAGCATTCCACCTCCTTGCTTCCATACATTTGTACCCCCATGTCTAGAATGCACTTCCTCTTTACCTCCACCTCAAAAATACCCTAACTTTGTAGATAGTTTAGGTGTCACCTGAGACATTGAAGACATTGTAGGCATAGGAAACAGTAAAAGCAAAAGTATTGAGTCCAGAAAGTGTGAAGCATAATAAATGTTTGTTGTAATATAGACCATTTGACTATAACATAGATTATATAGAAGGGAGGCATGATATAAGGCCTAAAAGGTAGGGAGCATCTAGTTGTGAAGTGTTTTGAATATCAAGCTAAGGAGTTTGAACTTTAGTGGAAGTTCCTGAATCACTTAATTAGCAAGTATTTATTGAACTTTGTGTACCAAGCACTGCTAGGCCATAAGGATATATGTACAAAGAATGAAACAATCCCTACAGATAAGGAACTTAAATTCAAATGGGAGAGGCAAGAAGTAGATGTATTAATATAATTCAATAAAAAATTCTAGGTAGGGAGAGAGCACTAGTAGTTAAGGCAATTACAAAGGCTTCATGAAGAAGACAGTACATGAGCAGCATCTTGAAGAGAGGGGCTCTCTGAGTTAGAGGTTAAGGAGGGAATGCATTCCAGGCAGGGGAGACAATTAATGCAAAGGCCCAGAGATGGGACATGGGAGAGATATCCTGGTGAGGAATACAGAGAAGGCTGCTATGGCTGGTTTGCACAGTGCAGGAGGGGGAGTAATATCAGTGAGATCAGAAAGATAAGTTGGAACCAGGATGCCAAGTTCTTTAAAAGCTAAACTAAAGAGTTTATGTTTTACCTTCCAGACAATAGTAAACCCTTGGAGATGATTGATTATGGAAGTGACACGGTCAGTTTTTACACTTTCAGTGTGGAATAGACTAAAGTGAGAAGATCCTTGAAGTAGGGCAGCCAGTGAGAGATGAGGAGGGCCTGAAGTTGCAAACTAATAGAGAGAAGAGAAGGGGTCGGATTCAAAAGCTATTGTGGAAGTAAAAACAAGATAATCTTTCTTAGATAATTTTCAGCAGTTTTGTTCATTGTGAAATGTCCTTCTATGATTCCTGTAACCTACGTATAAAATTCAAAGTGTTTGACTTTCATTATATTTCATCCAATCCTATTATTTATATAGCCATGAAAGGTGATGCACAGTTACACAGATTCATTCATGCCTTTTCTCAAGCTCTTCTACCTGCTCTCTTCCTCTCTGACTTTCTCCATCACTCATGTTGTCATTTCCTTGTGGAGAAGGCCCCACCATCCTTCCAGATTTTATATTTATAACCTCAGAATTGTCATCAAGTTTTCATTCTTCCAACCCCCCCCATGTCCTGTGAAT
This sequence comes from Sminthopsis crassicaudata, assembly GCF_048593235.1. NCBI lineage: Eukaryota > Metazoa > Chordata > Mammalia > Dasyuromorphia > Dasyuridae > Sminthopsis > Sminthopsis crassicaudata. The sequence continues at coordinate 52,335,640 of NC_133617.1, read as the reverse complement.
TGACAAGAATTGCCATTTCTACCTTCACAGTATCTCTCACTTCAGCTGCCTTCTTTCCTCTCATACAACTGCCATCTTGGTTCAGGCCTTCACCATCTCTTGCATCCATGATTGCACATCTAATAACTGGTCTCCCCATTACGGCATGGACCTTATATTTTCATTGTACCTTCTCCCCTTAGATACTCATTGAGTGTTGAGCACATAAGATTGACTTCAGTGGCCCCTGTGCTCTGCACCTAGGGTACCATTATGATGACAGTTGCGTAGACTAGTGGGAAAAGAACTTGATCTACGCTTGTGACTCTGGGCAAATCTCGGACTTTTGGAGTCTCGGTTGTCTCATCTGTACAGTATGGGAGTAGATTTTGCTACATTTGCTCTAATGGCCCTTACTATCCAAAAGCTTACCTTCTTGAGCCTCAGTTACCTTATTTCTAGAAAGGGATGACTATCCTTGCACTTCCAGAGTTGTCAGGTCCAAAGGAGCATGTCTGTGAGGGTCCTGTGTACCTGAAAAGCTCTGTGGATGGGTTGGTTGTATTTCAAGCAGTGCCATCATTCATTTCTAATGTTTAACCCAGGTTATCAACAATACAGAAATGCATCTAGAGGGCAGTGACAAGGAGAGCAGAGGGAAATGTCCATTTGATCCTGCCCTCAAGTATAGCTCCGTGTTTGTTGGTATGTTTTTATATGTTACTGTCTCCAAAACCAGACTCTCCAGGTTTGTTAAGAAAAAAGGAGGGGAGGGGCAAGGAGCAGTTAGGTGACACCGGAGATAAAGCACTAGCCCTGGGGTCAGAAGGCCTGAGTTCAAATTTGACCTCAGACATTTACTAGCTGTGTTCCCCTGAGCAAATCACTTAATCCTGATTGCCTCCACAAAACAAAAGTGACCTGAGTCCTCTCCACTCTCTTACTGTGGCATAAAAGATTTGGGCTTGCCTTTGGCAGGGAGCAGGCTGGGACAAGTAACACCGCTGCTCATCTAGTTAATCCCAGCTCTGAGCTATATCAGTTCCAGATAGGGCTGATAATTAATAGCCAAATCAGGTTTCTTCTCAGAATTGTGGGTTTTATTATAGTTTAGACATGAAGTTTCCAAAGATTTCTAATAGAAAAAGAATAGTCAGATTTTAAAACTAATTATATGAAACATTTAAGATATGTTGTAGCCTGCTCACTTCAGCTGAATTTTCTGAGTTCTAAATAGTTAAACCTCAGTCAAATCTCATGTCTGTAAAGCTCCTAAAATTTTGGAAATCATCCCTGCTTTCCTTCTACCCCACCCCTCAAAATTATATATATTATTGATGTAGTTTAGACATATCTTATTTTAATATGATAAAGCCATCCCTAAATATTCTTTAAATGAATCCATCTTTGTTACTATAAGCTAAAGGCAATTATATAGTTTCTAAGAGTGAAAAAAGTTTTGTAAGAAATGAGGAAACAGAAAAAAATTGTATATATGTTAGGGAATAAGGGGAAAGAAGAGAGGATTGTTAGTAGAAAATAATCTGACGTTTTATTGTTACGTTTAATCATTTAAATTATAATTCAATGTCTCCCTCTTACCTGTAGGATAGTTTTAGGGGAGGACATGGTAGCAGTGTCCAAATGTTGAAGGATAACCATATAGAAGGTAGAGATTTGATTTACTCTGTTAAACTCAGAGGAAAGAACTAGTATTAATCAGGTGGGCAAAGAGTTTTATGTAGGGGTAAAGTGAGAAGGGAATTAAAGGAAGACAAATTTTGTTACTATATAATGAAAAATTTCAAACATTCAGAAGAGTTCAAAAATTGAATAGTCTGCCATGGAAGAAGGTAAGAACTCCAGGAAGACATTGGATGACCACATTTCAGAGTTTGTTGAAGGAATTCTTGGTTAAATAGAGATTGAGCTAAATGACCTCAAAAGTCCTTTCTTACTTCTATTTTAAGTCCTAACTCCTCATATTTCTAGGATTCATAGAAAGCCCTTCTACTTCTGGTATTCTTTATTACATTCTGTCCGTCCTTCTGACATTGCAAGCTCTATATTCTAAGGTTCCTTTTAGGTCTTATATTTCATGTTTTATGTTTTAAAATCTTTCCTATCTAATGTTATGACCTCTTTTTCCTGTAATTTGCTCTGCTGAATACAATTACTTAGGTCTTTATTATTTTGGTGGATGTTGGCTAATTTTTTTGTTTTAGTAAATATTTCTGTACCTTTTTTTTTCCCATTTCTTCACAGATGGTGCACTTTACTCAGCTACCTATAACAACTTTTTGGGTACTGAGCCTGTTATATTTCGGGGTCTGGAAAATCATTTAAGGACAGAATTCAAAACATCTTGGTTGAATGGTAAAAGACATGTATTCAGCTTATTTCAGTACTTGAAGTAGTTGTATCTAAGGAAAGTAGAACTAAGAACAAAATTCAAGCCAGTTCAGTGTGTTTTTATTTAAATCTGCAATGCATTTATTATTTTCAGTTACTATGAATTTTGGAATCTAATTGTATTAGATAATATTAAAAGTCCCTTCCAACTCCACCTTCTTTGCTCTGTGTTCTTAGCTTCCCAACACTGAAATTTTGTATTCTGTATCTAAAGGTTCTAGTTTTGTTTTCTCTATGCTAACATAGTTTCAAAGTCAAAAAAAATCAAGTCAACAAGCACTTATTACTCACTGTTTGACAGGCACTGAGCTGTGAGGGATACAAAGGAAGCCAAAAACAGTTCCTGTGCTCAATGAGCTCATATTCTAATGAGAGATATAGTTACATGCTTATAAATTTTATATACCATAAATTGGATATAATATCAGAGGGAAGGCACTTGGATTGAGGGAAAAAAGGAAAAGGCCTATTGCAGAGGATGGGATTTGAGGTGAAACTTCAAATGCAAAATAAATGCAGGAAGGCAAATAAATGGAGGAAGAGAATTCTAGGAATGACATATAGCACAAGAGTTATCAAAACCATCTGGTACAAAACCATCTAAGAAAAAAGAGTAGTGGATCAGTGGAATAGGTGAGGTACACAAGACAATAGTCATTGACTATAGTATTCTAATGTATCTCAGCTTCTGAAATAAGAATTCACTATCAGCCAAAAGTTGCCGGGAAAACTGGAAAATAGTATGGCAGAAACTAGGCATTGAGCAACATCTAACACCCTATGCCAAAAGAAAGTCAAAATGGGTTCATGATTTAGACATCAAGTGATACGATAGGTAAATTAGAAGGGAAAGGGATAGTCAGATCTTTGGAGAAGAGAGGAATTTAGGGGCAAAGAATCACTAGATAGCATTGGTGAGGTTTAGATTTAGGGAACCAAAATGTGATTAGGGTTTCTGGTGGTCAGGGAATTAAATGATAAGGTCTAATGGCAGGTTTGGGGTTCAGGGAACCAAATGGAGATCTTTGTAACCTCTTGGGATTTGATGCAAGGGTAGGGAGTTTTGGGGACTCCCTTCTGGAAGCACAGAGGTTCTCTGTAAAGGAATTTACGGACTTGAAAACCTAGATTGATAAAAGGGTTTATTATGGGGATTGGAAGTAAGGCTAGAAATCCTGACAGAGAGGCATGAAGTCTGGTTAGGAAACAGGTAAGGATAAAGAGAATATGGCACTGGAAAGAGTATTCCAATGGACAGAGGCCCTTGGCATGGCACGCATGGAGCTGGCATGTTTGGAACCTCTGCAAAGAGAGGACTCCAGCTTGGCTCTTTTTATAATGGGAGATTTAGCTAAAGGGGGCCCGTGGGTGAAGTCCCAAGTTAGCTCCTCCTGGGTTTCAGCTTGAGCTAGAATTTGAATTGAATTTAATGAATTTCAAGACTGAGTCAACCCCACTCAGATAACAAGGATGAAACTGTTTGTCCTTGGGGCAGGGTCCCTTATTGAGGTGGAGTTAAAGGAGATTTTCTCCTTCAAGGATTTTCAGAATTTCAGGGTCCTCTCTTCAGCATCATAAAATGCAAAGTGGATAATTTTGATTACATATAATTAGATTTTAGACAAACAAAACCAGTGCAGCCACGATTAGAAGGGAAGCAGAAAGCTGGGAAACAATTTTTATAGCCAGTGTTTCTGATAAAGACCTTATTTCTAAAATAGAGAATTGAGTAAGATTTTTATTCCTCAATTGATAAATGGTCAAGGGATATAAACAGACAATTTTCAGATGAAGACATTAAAGCTATTTATAGTCATATGACATATTACAAGAGAAAAGGCATAGACTCAAGAGATGGATCATACTGTGTAAGAAGTAGCAAGAAGACCATTTTAACTAGGATAAGGTGTAAGAATATGCCTCTTTCTCGGGGTATGTAGTACTTTTGCAAATTTTGATCTATTAAATTAGGGCATAAAAACTTCATAAACAAATGCAGAAAAGTAGAAATATTGAATGCATAATTTTCAAAACCAGATTGAAATAAAATTATATTTCATAAAGGGCTATGTAAACATAGATTAAAATTAATTGGAAGCTGAATAATATAATATTAAAGAATCAGTGGATCAGAGAACCAATCATAGAAACAATAAATAATTTCTCTGAAGAGAATTGACAACAATGAGGCAACATAATAAAATTTATGAGATACAATAAAAGCAGTACTTAAGGGGGCACATCTTTAAATGCTTACATCAATAAAATATAGAAAAAGCACATCAATGAATTGAACATGCAATAAAAAATAGAAATAGAACAAATTATAAATTCTTAATTAAATACCATGTTGTAAATACTGAAAATCAAAAGAATATTAATAAAATTAAAAATAAGAAAGCCATTGAAGTAAATAAACAATGAGCTGGTTTTATTGGGGGGGAAACAATAAAATTAGATAAACAATTTGCTTTAAAAAGAAAAAAAATCAAATTAACAATTTCAAAATTGAAAAGGGAGAATGTATCAACAATGAAAAGAAAATTAAAACAATTGTTAGGAGCTTTTTTGCTCAATTACATGCCTGAAAATCTGATAAGCTAAGTAAAATATCTGAATATTTACAAAAATGTAAATTGTCCAGATTAACAGAAGAAGAATAAAGTACTTCAATAATCTTATTTTAGAAAAAGAAATTAAGCAAGCCATAAATGAGCTCCCTAAAAAAAAAGTTCCTCAAAACAAATGGATTGAGTTCTACCAATCATTTAAAGAACAGCAATTGTAGTTCTACATAGCTATTGAGAAAAAGAAGGAAAGAAAAATTCCTACAAAATTCGTTTTATGACACAAATGTGGTACTGATAACTAAACCAGAAAGAGCCAAAACAGAAAGAAAATTAGTGAATATTAATGTAAAAATTTCATCTAAAATACCAGCAAGGAGATTAAAGCAATATATCATAAAGATCACACATTATGGCCAACTGGGATTTATACAAGAAATGCAGGGCTGGTTCGTTATTAGGAAACTGTCAGCATAATTGACTACATCAATAATTAAACCACAGAAATCATACCATTTTCTCAATAGATTCAGTAAAAACTTTTGACAAAATACAATCTCATTCCTACTTTAAAAAAAAAATCCAAAACATTACAAAATATAGGAATAAATGGAGCTTTCCTGAAAATTATTAGTTTCTTTCTAAAACTATCAGTAAGCATTATTTGTAATGGGGATAAACAAGAAGCCTTCCCAGGAAATTCAGAAATGAAGCAAAGATGCCCATTATCAATACTGTTCTTCAATATTGTGTTAGAAATTTAGGTATAGCAATAAGACAAGAAAAAAAATTTTTAAGTAATTAGAATAGGCAATGAGGAAACAACTATCATTATTTGCAGGTGATATGATGGTATACTTAAGAGAATCAACTAAAAACTAGTTGAAACAATTAAACAACTTATTAAAGTTGCAAGATACAAAATAATCCATATAAATTATCAGCATTTCTATTTATTACTAACAAAGTTCAACACAAAAAGATGGGGGGAAAATTCCATTTTAAAAAACTGCTAACAATATAAAGTACTTGGGAATCTATTTGCCAAAACAGGATCTATATGAATTCAGTTACAAAACACTTTTCATACAAATACAGATCTAAACATTTGGAGAAAGATAAGTTGCTCATAATCTGGAATTATGCCCAAAAAGTTATCAAACTGTGCATACCCTTTGATCCAGCAGTGCTACTACTGGGTTTATATCCCAAGGAAATACTAAAGAAGGAAAAGGGACCTATATGTGCCAAAATGTTTGTGGCAGCCCTTTTTGTAGTGGCTAGAAACTGGAAAATGAATGGATGTCCATCAATTGGAGAATGGTTGGGTAAATTATGGTATATGAATGTTATGGAATATTATTGTTCTGTAAGAAATGGCCAACAGAAGGAATACAGAGAGGCTTGGAGAGACTTACATCAACTGATGCTGAGTGAAACGAGCAGAACTAGGAGATCATTATACACTTCAACAATGATACTGTATGAGGATGTATTCTGATGGAAGTGGATATCTTCAACGTAGAGAAGAGCTAATCCAATTCTAATTGATCAATGATGGACAGAATCAGCTACATCCAGAAAAGGAATACTGGGAAATGAGTGTAAAACTGTGAGCATTTTTTTGTTTGTTTGTTTTTCTTCCCAGATTATTTTTACCTTCCAAATACAATTCTTCCTTTGCAACAACAACAACAAAATTCGGTTCTGCACATATATATTGTACCTAGGATATACTATAAGATATTTAATATGTATGGGAAGGGAATGCCTGCCATCTAAGGGAGGGGGTGGAGGGAAGGAGAGGAAAAATTCGGAACAGAAGGGAGTACAAGGGATAATGTTTTTAAAAAAAAAATTACTTATGCATATATAATGTCAAAAAATGTTAAAATTATAAAAATAAAAAAAATTAACTGTTAAAAAAAAAAAGATAAGTTGATCATGGGTAGAACAAACCAATATAATAAAAATGACAACTCTACCTAAATAAATTTCTTTTTTTAGTGTCATATCAATAAAACTACCAAAACAATTTTATAGAGGCAGGAAAAAATAATAACAAAGTTCATCTGCAAGAACTCGAGACACACAAGGGAATCAATTTTTAAAAATGTAAAGGAAGGTTGCATAGCCATACCAGATTTCAAACTGTATTACAAAATGATAATCATTAAAACCATGTGGTAGTGGCTAAAATAGAGAGTGAATTAGTTGAATGCCTCAGGTACATAATACATAGTAATAAGTGATCTTGATAATTTAGTATTTAATAAATCCAAAGATTTATGCTTTGGGGACAGTAACTCACTATTTGACAAAAATTTCTGGGAAAACAAGAAAGCAATTGGACAGAAACTAAGTATAAATAAGAATCTTACACTATATACCAAGATAAAGTCAAAATGGGTTTATGATTTGATTTAAAGGGTGATATCATCAGCAAATTAGGGGAGCATGGAAATTTTTATCATTATGGATAAGGAAAGAATTTGCAACCAAATAAGAAATAGAAGGTAATGTTTAGAAGAATATGCAGGTCCATTATCTATTTTTATTTCTTGTGGCACACCCATAATTGCAAATGCTTGGATAAGGAATTCAGTGACCACTCAGGCTGTCTCTTTTGCTGTTGGCACTGCAAAAGTGAATCCTGAAAAGGTATCTACCACCACGTGGATAAAAGACAGATGGCCAAAAGATTTATAATGGGTCACATCCATTTGCCAGATTTCAGTGGGTTTCAAACTATGAGGATTCTTCCCTGGAGGGAGTGTAGGAGTGTGGAAAGGAAGGCAAGCTATACAGCTTTTTACTATGCTCCTAGCTTCCTCTCTTGTTATTCCAAATTGTAAACGTAAAGCTCAAGCAGCCTGATGATATTTAGAATGAGATTCTTGTGCTTCCTGAAATAAAGGAGTACTGGCTAACATAGTTAAAAGGCTATCTGCCTTTGAATTTCCATCAAAAATAGGACCTGGGAGTCCACTATGTGAGTGGACATGCAAGATATAAATCTTGCCTGGATGCTTTCTCACTTGCTCTTGAAGTTCCTTAAAGAACTGATAAATATTAGAGACTGCAAATTTTATTTGGGCTGTGGCAATTCTTTGTACTACACCTACTGAATAGGCTGAATCAGTAATTATATTTATGTGTCCTGGGTAATAAGTAAGAGCTAGCATGATAGCAAATAATTCATTCTGTTGAGTGGACTGAAAAGGAGTCCTGACTACTCTCTTTATGGTTAAATCATGAGAGTATACAGCACAAATCTTTTTTTTTTGGAGGCAAAGTCCTCCACATCTGTCCAAAGTTCCCTAGAAGTAGGGTTTAGTCCATTGTCTCTTTTAAAGCTGATGCTGGCTGAGATATGATTGGAGATTCCAAAGAACTGGTCTGCATTCCATGCAGAGAGTGGGTCTGCTGTGCTGACAATCAAAGCTGATCAACGCTGATCTAGGTCCCAGAAGCAAGTCAGTATCTGTAATTTGACCAAATCTAGAGCACAAACATAAATCTAACAAATAAAGGTTAGTTTACAGGTCAAGCTGTAACAGCACTTAGGTCTCACAAACTTATGTTAATTGTCCTCTTATTATTTAAAACCCTTAAAAAAACAAAGCACAAATATCCAGTAGCAGATAAATGATCAGGCAAAAAAAAAAAAAAAAAAACTTATTTGCCCAAGTATTTAAGATAGAATGATTGCATATAATACAACTGAAAATAGCAAGGCATGACATAATTGAATCGCATTAACAATTCTATTGACCATTGCTCTTATCATAGAAATCAGTTACATGAGGAAAAAATGCAAAAACATAACTATAACATGAGCAGTTAAAATGCAACTTCCAATCAATTGTCCCACTAACTGCCAGAAGGTAGAGCTTTAAAACTCACAAAAAGCATTAACTAATTAACTAGTTAACTTTAAGCTCAAGAAAACTTTTTATTCCCAGTAACAGATTCCATTAATCAGATTTCTGATAAATTCTAAAACAAATATTTATCATAACCTTATATTGATAACAGTAAGGAATTTGTCTCAATAATTTCACAACTTAAACAACTATCATATTCAAATAGATATTTCATAAGTGAGCACTATACATACAATTCATATTGCTTTTAAAATGCCCATTACATAGAAAAATATCCCAAATTGCATATTGTCCTTGACAGAAACACTTTCAAAAAACCAAGGAAAAAAACTATTATTTTTGAGTCTCTTTAAATAATCTCAGGATGACCCAATACAATCTTTAAACTTATACTTTAAACTTATACAGAATGTCCAAATACCACATACAAGAATTCAAGAAGTTCTTAAAATAGCAATTAAACTTTTAGTGTGGATCACTTTATGACCATATTCAGGTCCCTGTTCAGGCGCCAAAATGTCAAGGTCCAGGCTAGCTCCTCTGAAGGGCTCAGAATAAGTCCTTGTCAGGATAAGCAAAAAGTCCTTGCCCCACTTTGGGCACCAATTTGTAATGTTCTGTTGTCTCCAGAAACTGCCAATTGCTCTCTGGGAGGAGATCTGCTGTCTCAACTCAATCTCTCGGCCAGATTCTTCTTCCTGTAGAGAGCCGCCAACTCTGACCTAGAGTAGAGACTCCCCTCCCTTGCTCAATGTTGCTTCTTTTATCCTCCCAGAGAATGGGCGTGGAATAACTCAGGGGCTTCTGGGAAAAATACTTCAACTAATTAACTTGCTCCTCTTAAACATGTAAACTCCTCCCCAGAAGTTCGAAGGGGTAAAACTCCCCTTAAAGGGCGGAACCAGAGAATTGTTAAGTACTGACTTAGCATTTAGTAAGAACCTAATATCTCATTATCTCATTAGCACTTAGTAAGAACCTAACAGAATGAGGCCAGAAGATAAACCTCACAGAGTTAAAAGGAAAGAAGAAAGGAAGTGGAAGTGCTGATTGTATGAGACAATCTTTTCAAGGAGTTTATTCTTGAAAGAGAGAAGAGTGGTAGGATAATAGTCAGATGGATCAAGGGAGGATTTTTTAAGAAAAGAAGAGACATGGGTATGTTTGTAAGCAGCAAGGAAGTAGTAAACAAATAGGGAGGGACTGAAGATTAGTCAAAGAATAGGAATGCTGGAGGGAGAAGACTTGCATACATAAAAGGGTTTATTTTGGCATCTGTTCATTTGAGACAGTGATGAAGGAAGAGATAGTGGCCGAAGACATGTATTTCTGAGTGATATGAGAGGAGGAAGAGGGAAGAAGGAGCAAATGGCCTCAGTTTTTTTTTTCAGTGAAATTTGAAGACAGGTACTAAGATTAAAAAGTATAAAGGGGTGGCAAGAGGAGGAATGAAAAGGTTTGGAAGAGCCTCTATGGTGAGTGGGGAAGTGAGTCAATTAGGCACAATCCAACTCTGATCTTTTAATTTCCTTTTAGTTCTGATACTCTGTGCTCTAAGATTACTATCAATTCTAACACTCTATAATCCTACAAAATTATATTTTTCCAAAATGATAAGACCTTAAAATTGGACGAGGCAAGATCACTTATACTGAGAGGGGGAGGGAGCAGGAAACATTCCATAGGAAATTTGACACTTGTATTAGCCTTTGAATGGTAGGTAAGTTTTGAAAAGGAAGAAATTCCCAGGAATGGGAAACAGTATAAGCAAAAATTCATAGGCAAGAGAATGTGGGACAGTATCAAGAAAAGGTAAAAAATATCTCATCTGTTTTGGCTTCACTTCCAGAGCTTGTAATAAAATTTGTGCAGTAACACGTGTGCTTCTTTGTTCCAGAACCCAGATTTGTTCATATGGATTTCATACAAGAGAGCAGGGGAAATATTGATGGAGATGATGACAAAATTTATGTATTCTTCACTGAAACAGCTATTGAATTTGAATTCTATGAGAAACCTCTAGTTTCCAGAATTGCTCGAGTCTGCAAAGTGAGTAATTGTTTAGTGATGCTGTTTTGCTTGTTTGCATGGAGAACAAACTTTTATGTATGAAGCAAGCAAAGAAAGTCTTGAACATGGACCATATGATCAATTAATGACTGATCCCTAGGCCAATTTGTGCTATAAACAAAGAACAACGAGAAGCATACACCCAGCCACTACTCTTTCCTGATAACATAGCTAAAACATGATAGCCAAACCCTTCCAAAGTGTCTCTCAAAACCTTCTCTTGTGTCTTTCTGAAAGGCAGAACAGAGGAGAAAGGGTAGAAGGAGAAGGAAAGGAAGACAGGAGTGAAAGGAAAAGAAAGGAGACATGCAGCTGGAAACTCTACTATCTGTTTTTCTCCTCTCCATCTCTCTTCAGCATTACTCCTATGAAATTAACTCCATCCCTATTTCATATCACTATTTCCATATCAAAGACACACTGGTTTTGATCTACTAGTTAACATTGTTATATCATAGTAAAAACACAGAAAATTTAAACTTTTTTCATTATTCCAAAAATTGAGTTGTTCACAGATTCAGGCTTATGTTAATGAAGAATGGGAGGAGATTCATCATCTATTCTTTTTTTTTTTTCATCTATTCTTGATGTTTTTGAGCACATCATCTGTGTCTGTGTCACATCAGGAAAAGAAAGGATCCTTCTTTCTTAATTTTTTCCCATAAAGCTCAGTGTTCATTAAATCCTTTATCTTTCATTCTCACTCTTTAGCATGTATAAGTTGCTGGAGGACCTTGTCATCTGGGATCCAGTTCTGGTTTTGCCATCAAATCTCTCTGTGACCTCGAACAGATCACTTCAGATTTCTGGGTCTCATTTTCCCCTCCTCAAAAAAAAGAGGTTGAATTCGATGATTTGTAAGGTTCTTTCCTGTAATTCTGACTTAACACTATGCTTTTCCCCTGTCATCTTCCATTCTAACTATTTTTTCTTTTTGATCTTTTGGATCATTCTTTATCTTTGTTATCATGGGTCAAGCAAAGTTATTTCTTTTGCCTGGGAAATTTAAAATTATAATATCAACTGACCTATTTTTAACTAAGATGATAGTAACCACTAAATATGTTTGTGTGTGTGGATTTGTTTGCATCAAAACATTTTATCATCTTCCATTGTTATTCACCAGAAGCCTGTGTCTCTAAGTTGGGACATTTTTCTTATTATAGGGTGATCTTGGTGGAAAACGACTATTACAGAAGAGATGGACATCATTTTTAAAAGCCAGCCTCATCTGTTCTTTTCCAGAATCAGATTTCCACTTTAACGTTGTTCAGGATGTGTTTTTACTTAAGACAGGGGACTGGAGAGAAACAATCTTTTATGGGATTTTTATGCAGCAATGGTAAGATGGAAAAATTTTCTTCTGCCCCTGAAAAGCTGAAACAGTTCAAGCTAGGTTGTTTATCCATAAAATTAATTTGTTTCCACAAGAATTGTTTTTAATTAAACTATAGTTAGAAAAGCACTTTGAGAAAGTATTGTTTTGTGAAAGAATCCATAGAATACTAGAGCTAGAGGAACCTTGGAACACAGAATATAGAATATCAGGACTTAGAAGAGACCTTAGAATATGGCTGAACTAGGAGGAAATTAAGAATATGGAACAGGAAGGGCTGGAAGGGACTTTCACATATACCAGAAAATCTGTATCAGAACAGATTTTAAGGATGATCAGGCCTACCCCTACCCCATACTCTTCTTTTGAAATGTTCAGTTGCACAGTTTTTTCCTCTACCCAAACCCTACTCATTAAGAAAACAAGAAATACAATATCTATTATACATATATAGTCATGAAAAACATAATTCCACATTAACTTTGTTCTGAAAAAAAGGCAAGAAAAATTAAGAAAAAATATGCTTCAATCTGTACTCTGAATCCATCAATTCTCTATGTGAAAATAGACAGCATCTGAATTCAATTCTTCCTGTGCAACAAGAAATTCGGTTCTGCACACATATATTGTATCTAGGATATACTATAACACATTTAACATATATAAGACTGCCTTCCATCTAGGGGAGGGGGTGGAGGGAAGGAGGGAAAATTCAGAATAGAAATGAGTGCAAGGGATAATGTCATAAAAAATTACCCATGCATATGTACTGTCAAAAAAAGTTATAATTTTAAAATTAATCGATGATTTGTAAGGTTCTTTCCTGTAATTCTGACTTAACACTATGCTTTTCCCCTGTCATCTTCCATTCTAACTATTTTTTCTTTTTGATCTTTTGGATCATTCTTTATCTTTGTTATCATGGGTCAAGCAAAGTTATTTCTTTTGCCTGGGAAATTTAAAATTATAATATCAACTGACCTATTTTTAACTAAGATGATAGTAACCACTAAATATGTTTGTGTGTGTGGATTTGTTTGCATCAAAACATTTTATCATCTTCCAATGTTTCCTTTTGCCCTTAGTTCTATATTCAGAGTCTAATGCCTTTTCCACAGGACAAAGTACTTGAAAACAATTATTATGTTGCTCTCTTTCCTTTTCTCTTTTTCATTAAGAAAATACTTTTTGGGATAGCTAGATGACACAGTGGATAGAGTACCAGCCCTGGAGTCAGGAGGACCTGAGTTTTAACATGGCCTCAGACACTTAATAGTTGTGCGACCTTGGGCAAGTAACAACCTTGATTGCTACCTCCCCACCAAAAAATAAAAAGAAAGAAAGAAAAAACTTTTTTCTTCTCCAGATTAAACATTTTAGTTTTCCTGAATTAATCTTCATGTAGCTTGTCTTTAATTCCTTCCTCATCTGACCAAGACCTACTTCCTCTGGATACACCCTAGCTTGACAATAGAAAATATCAGCATTGTAAAGGTCCATAAAAATCTAGTCCAATTCCTTCATTTTGCATATGAGGAAACTTGAGAACCAGAAAAAGGGTTTAGGATACACACTGGTAGCCAGAATTCAAGTTCTGGAACTCCACACCATCATTCTTTCCCACACACTAGTCTTTGGTGTTATTTTATTACATTCTCTAAGACCCACCTGTCTTCTTGTGGAAAAGCAGGATTCCCAGTGCATAGCAGAATGACTGTAATTCACCTTATCTTACCACAGGAGAACAGAAGAATGGGCAGTTGAAGGAAATGCCCTTACAGGCAACTGACCTCTACAATCCTGCAGACATAGTCACTAGGAGCATAGGGCTTTGAGGACTTTAAATAACATCACAAATCCATCTAAAAGACATATCATGCCTTTCCTTTGAATAAGAAAATTATTTTTAGTAGAAGTTAAAATGTGGCCAAAGAAAACAGGTAGCAGCATGCTCCTTGGAAGGTTATTTCAGCTTTAACACACTTCCTTCCTGTAATGATGCAAAAAGTATAATTCACTCTATTTTCCTTTCCCCCCGCCCTGCATTTTTCTTAGGGGGAAGTTGGATACCACCGCAGTTTGTGCTTATAGTATGAAAACAGTTCAAGATGTTTTCTCCAAAGGAAAATACAAAGGACTTATAACCATGGAAAATTCTCATGTTAAGTGGGTGATGCACAGAGGAGAAGTTCCTGTCCCTCGACCTGGTGCTGTAAATATTCTTTTATTTCCTTTAGGGGAGAAAACAGTATAGGAATAACCAATCCAACCACAGAATCACAGAATAGAGCAGAAGGTATCTAAGCTGGAAGAGAACTTAGAACTTAGAGTATAGAATATAGGATGTTAACCTAGGAAGGGTACTTAGAACATAAAATATCAGAATTGAAAGCAATTTTAGAGATCTTTAGTCTGATATCTTAATGAGTTAACTGAAACTTATATAACAGAAAGTAAAATGACTTATTCAAAGTCACATATCAAATTAGTAACTTAAGTCTTCTAGCACCTACAATGTGTACTTCATCTGCTTTGTTTCATTTTAATCATTTGGGGGGGGGGAATTGGTATCCTGCTTCTTTATTGAAGCTATTAATTGTTTCAATTAGTTTCTTGGCTGATACTCAAAGATTTTTAAGTAAACTATCATGTCATTAGCAAATAGGGATAGCATTTTCTTTTTGCCTATTTTTATACCTTTAATTTCTTCCTTTTGCATTATTATTATTACTGGTATTTCTGGATCTATTTTAAATAAGATCAGAGAAGGATGGCATCCTTGTTTTATTCATATTATGGAAAAACTTCTAGTCTTTCCCCAAAACATATGATGCTAGCTTTTGGTTTTAGATAAGTCTTTCTTAAAATATTTTTAAGGTTCCATGATGCCTATATTTGAGATATTTGGGCATTAAATAAAACATTTATTAAATACTCACTATGATCTAATTGACATCTGGGCACTATGCCAAAAGGTGGGTGGGACATGATGCAGAAGTTCAAAGAATCAGAAGGAGGGCAGGGTTAAAAATGTACATGACTTGCATTATCTTTTTAGAGGGAACCACACAAATGAAGGAATCTGTAGCATGATAAGACAGTTGATCAGAAGTTAAAAAAATATATAACTCCCCAAAACCCCACCCCGCCAAAAAAAGTTAAAAGTAACTTAGAGTATAGAACTTAGAATGTCAGCCTAGTTGATGGAATTGAGTTAGAAGTGAACATTGTATAAATGAGTGTTGTCAGTGACCTCTTCTGCATTCATTGATAACAACATATGGTTTTAGATACTTATTTTTAAGTAGTTATGTTCTTTGTTTTCCTGGTGTTGAATCTTCCTTGTATCCCTGATATAAACCCAATTTGATCCCTGTGAATGATTTTTTAAAATAAATTGCTATAGTTTTTTTCCAGCTTTTATCTAAAATTAATTCATTAATAATATTGGTCTACAGTTATCTTTCTTTTCCCTTGGTTTACATATTAAGATCACATTAAAAGTATACTTTTTACAGTCAATATGCTTTCAAAATAGACCTGAGTTTTGTTTCTTCCACTGACTTGCTCAGAATAAAAGAGTTATTATGAACTCAATTAGGTGTTCATTGTAGAGCAGAAACCAATTTGAACAAGGTCTTCCTGGACTCCATTCAAGGGATTTATATTTACTAAAGTATCAAAAAGATATCTGTAAAGTATTCTTGCATCTTGATTCAGTGTTTTCCAGAATAGAAAACAACATTGTTGTAGTTGATTGCCTAATCTAATCTAATCTAATTTAATCTAATTCACTGTATTTTTAAATATTTATTACTATTATTATTATTCCCAGTTGTTGTTGGGTTTTTTGTTGTTGTTGTTACTAGTTATGAAAAACTAAAAAGAAGTCTTTGTTTGCTCTTAACCTGGGGAAGCATATCCCTGAAAAATAAATAGAACAACTATTTTGAACCACTAATTCTGAGATGGCTTTTCTTCCTATATCTCTATTGCCTAAGGTCTTACACCAATCCAAGTGTGTTCTTGCTTTGGTGAAGAGGCTTGTATAATCTTAATTTCTCTTACCCTTTGCAACTCTTTCTTCATTGCTCTATCTCCTACTGCCCCCACTGTCCCATTACCTGCAAGATTTCTTGAGCTACTGAAATACCCTACCTGGTTTCCCAAACTCTTATAGTTGGACCCACCTCCTTGAAATCATGAAGTACCAAGGGGATAGAGGCATTCACAAACTTTTGGTCTACCTCCAGAAGCTTTCATGACTAAGGAATTGTTTGTCTTTCTTAATGAGCAGACCCTCAGTAGTGCCTGATAAAGTTGCTAACTTTTTATGTAGACACCCTTCTTATCATTATTGTAATGGCTATTCTTGTTCACAGAATCTCAGAATTGGAAAGACTGTTGGAGGTGGGTTGGATCAGATGATCCCGAGGTCCTTTCTAACTGAGGTTTTGAGATTCTTTGACGTCATTTCATTCAAAGACAATGACACAAGATTTCCCCTTTAGTTTACAAGGGGCGATGTATAGTAAACTCTTCTTAAAATCCCTGCCTTGGAGACTTTTAGAATAGGAAAGTACAGTTGAATGATCCAAACCATTTCTTTTAGATCAAGAGGGATTAAATGTTTTGCTCAGGGTCATATGGCAAGTAAGAGATCTGAATTGTAACCAAGTCTCTTGTCCTAGATACCAAACATATATGTTTGAATTTTTGTCATTCTTCCTTTTTCTTTTCCTTTTTGACAATCAATCTTACAATCTTAAATGACTTTCTCAGGGTCACATGGCCAGTAAGTATCTGAGGCCAGACTCAGGTCCTCCTGACTCCAGACCTGGTCTTCTATCTACTGCCCTCCACCCCCTGTCTTTTTTCTTAAAGAGAAAAAAAAAAAAAAAAGACTTACACAATCTGACAGCAGGGTTTATATTTACAGGCTTACTCATCTGCATTTGATTTACCTTTATTTCAGTTCTCATTTTATGAAGCAATAAATGCTTGTAACTTGTAAGATTTTACTGACTATTCCACATAACAAATGTTGCTTCTTTTCTAGAAGTTAGACCTTTCCAAATGTAGACATCTTGTTTTGAGCAGTTGCAAAATAAGATAATTAGTTGTAATTATACATCTCTTGTACTTTTTCTAGTGTATTAATAATTTTGCTCGGAGCATTGGATTTAACACTTCTCTTGATTTGCCTGATAAAACCCTACAGTTTGTGAGAGACCACCCATTATTGCACAGTGCCCTTCATCCAATTGGGGGTGTACCTGTGTTACTGAAAAGAGCCTCAGTGTATACTAAGATTGTAGTAGACAGAAGAATTGGTCTGGATCAAAGAACCTATGATGTTTTATTCCTAGCCACAGGTAAGTGATTCTTTGGAGGAGAAAGGAATAGGAAGCCTTGATCTAAAGAGATTTTCATGGCCACAGGATGCTACTTAATACAAAAAGAATTTTTAACTAAATTCCAACTCTTTTGGTTATACCAACCATTGAAAGGAACACTTTTTTTTATTCTAATGAGGTCAGGATTCATGATCAGTGTGATTATGTGAGTAGTATAGGGAAGATAGATACTAGATATGTTACAGTTAGCAAGACTGAACAAAAATGTGTCCCCATCAACTGGGGAATGATTGAATAAACTGTGGCATATGGGATGATGGATCATCATTATGTTGTAATAAATGTTGAAGGTGAGAAATTCAAAGAAATATGAGAAGACTTATTGGTTTTTTACAATAAAACATTTATACTATTACATTTTAAAACAAAGTAAATATGTAGTCCACTGTAATATTTTTAATGATAGTTTTTTTTATTTTCAAAATACAGGCAAAGTTAGTTTTCCACATTCATCCTTGCAAAGCCTTGTGTTCTAAATTTTTTCACTCTTTTTTCACTCTCCCTCCCTCGCTTCCCCTAGACAGCAAGTAATCCAATATATGTTAAACATGTGCAATTAGAAGACTTATGTTAACTGATATAGAGTAAAATAAAAAAGAAGAAACAAGAGATAATATACACCATGTCTATGAAGCTATTTTGCTTCCATTTCTTTTTTCTAAAGTTTTGCTTTAATATTAAATGTGAATTTCAGTGTCCTTAAAAACTATAATATGCTTAGTATCTATTTTGTATATCTTAAAATGCATTTGGTATTATGTAGACAATGGCTATTTGCACAAAGCTTTCAACTGTGATGGGGACATGTTCATTGTGGAGGAGTTGCAACTGTTCCAGACACCAGAATCTGTGCAATCTCTCAAACTGTCTGCAGAAAAAGTAAGTCCAGTTCCTTCTTTAAAATCATGATGGTACTGTGTACCATTAGTCTCTTAACCACCTGACTGTTATTTGATGCTTTTCATTCTAGTCATTAAAAACCTGTCTAGTACATAATCTATAATTTCTTTTCTTCTCTGAGAATATACTGCTGAATGTCTACTATTCTCTTTGTTCCTCCTTCCTTGGGATTTTAAGTAACAAGATCATCTTTATTATTTCTGGGAAGTCCTTTTGCTTATTTAATAAATTTTGTTTTTGTTTTTTAAGTAAGGTAGCACCTCATATAGACTACTCCTGACAGCAGTTACTTCTTCAGCTGTCTAAGGCATAAGCCTTTCTAGAACATTAGTTTTCAAGCCTCCACTGATATACTTCCCGTTAGACTACATTCATTCTTAGCCACATTTATAAAGGTAACAGTTTATTTCTCCACAGAAACCTAAGACACACTTTGCCACAAAAAACATAATATCCATGAAACAAATATTCATGTACAAATAGTATGGTAGAATTCAGGAAGATCTGTGTCAATTCAATTCACAGCTCCAGAACTGCAGAGACTGGAGCTCTTTTCTCTCCTATTGTCTGTCAGAACCATTAATCCAACTTCCCTTCTACTTCCTCAAATGGAAACCTTCTTGTATTAAATTAATATAGTTAAGCAAAACAAATCAACACATTGACTGTGTTAAAAACGACTGTCCGATTTTATGTTGTTATTGGTTCTTAACTTATTTGGGGTTTGGCGTTCTTTGAGTAAAATTATCATTTAATGGTCATAATCATTGTTTATATCATTCTTCTGGTTTTTCTTATTTCTTATTTTAATCTATAACACAATCCTCTTCATGTTTTTTTCTAAATTTCTCACATTCATCATTTATTATAGCACAATGATAATCCATTACTTTCATATGCTACAATTTATTCCCCATTCCCCAGTTGATAGAAACACGTTTTATTCAGAGCATCGTTAAGTATAACATTTCTAGTATCTGTCTTCTTTTTGCTCACACAACCACCACTCTTATCACACTCATGCTTCAACTAATGTAATTGCCTTTGATTCCATGCTCCTCCCTTTCCAATCCATTCTCCATGTCGCTGCCAAAATCAGTGATCTGAGGTATAAATCTAAACATGTTACTAACTGATGCAAAACTAAGTCAGTAGAACCAGAAGAACAATAGCAATACTTTAACGATAATCAACTTTGAAAGACTTAGTAACTGATCACCACAATAAGCAAAGGTTATTGAATTCAAAGGACTCAGGATGCTATCCACTTCCAGATAGAAAGAGAATGTTCTCAGAATACAGAATGAAGCATATTTACTTTTATTTCCTTCCTCTCTCTGTTGCTCATGCTAATCTTTTCAGGTTTGTCACAGGTATCATCTTCTCTCTGAAGCCTTCCGCGAGTCCAACAGTTGTTTATGTTCTCTCCTTTCACAAAATATCTTTATTTATTTGTGTGCATATTGAGAGTATGACCAAATAGAATATAAACTCCAAGAGAGCAATGAATATTTCATTTTTGGTCTTGGATCCACAGATTTTGATACAGTGCCTCCATAATAGATGCCTACTTATTAAATTGAAATTACTTTATTGTTGTTATTTAGATATTTCCTAAGCTGTGTTCTGTAGATCTTCTGGTGTTCTATACGATGTGAGTAGGAATTCTGTGGGAAAAATGTTATGTTAATAATGTTTCTCCTCTAAAATACTGATTTTGAAATGATGTCTGCATCCAAAGTATGGATCATGTACAGGATTGTTTTAATATCATATCTTCTCTTGCTCCAAAATTTGCCCAATGTCCGCTTATGCCCCAACAATCCATAAACTAGCATTTCCGACTTAACAGCTATATAATTCAGTCTTCTAAGCATTTCATGACCAACTTAATGTCAGAAATCCAACAAGCTGAGATTAGTAATCTTTGTGGTCTTGAAAGCTTGGACCTGTAGAGCTCAGTACCACATAGTCTTTTCAACTTATAAAAAGGAAGCAGGAAGAAAGTAGAAGAACAAAGAAGGGAGAAAATCAAAGCAGAGGGATTAATCATCCAGAAATCTTTGCTGAATATCTGGCAATGTGTGGAAAGAAAAAAACAAGTCTGGCATTAAATCAGATAACACTGATTCAGTTTGACAAACACTTACCAGGTGTGTCTCATTTGGTCAAAGTGCTGTGCTTAGGTGCTGGAGAGACAAAGAAACACACTTTAATGTCCCCTGCCCTCAAAGAAGTGAGAATCTTCAGGAAGATGTATGTGCTCTAGTGAATAATGTTGTACTTGGAATTCAAAGGCCTGAATTTGAATCAGGTTTCAGATATCCAGAAGTAATGTGGTCTGGGCCAATCCTTCTGGCCTTAGTTTCCTCCTCTGTAAATTGATAGTTTATTCTTAGTGACCTCTGAACTTCTTTCTATCTCTAAATCCGTGATCACTTGCTGATCTACAATTCATAGCTAAGTGAAAACAAAATACAGACAAGGTAATTTTGAGGTAGGAAACCACTAACAATTTGAAATATGAAAGTCTCTTATAGATTCAATGTGAAAAATGGTAGGTAAAAGTCAGGACCAGAAGTCATCGTGGATTCTGGGGAGAAATGGAAGGGGAAAATACCTAGAAATGACTTTAAGAAGCCAGAGAGTGATAAGTCAGAGAAAGAGTGGGCTAGAATCATTTCCTGAGCCCAAGTGAGAAGACGGGTCCTGTCTACAGCCCTGTAAAACTGAAGCAGCTTTTTCTATTTGCATTATGAAACATAAATGTAATAACCATGTCCTGTCCTTATAGGTAGGTGCTGCTGACCCACCATCATGCTAGCATCAAATTTTTGTGATTTTTCAGGTCATGGGGACAGATTTATCCTGATTTATCCCTATGGTCTCTCCTTACTCTCTTTTGTAATCAACAGAGTGGTTGGTTCCTCAGGGCAAGGTCAGGAGCTGACTAGAGTCAGAGGCTGAGTCTTTGTAATTAATCTAAGTTAACTTGATGATCATAGAAATAAGTCACTATGATTTTATTTGACGTTATTGACTTTATTTTTCATTTTTGTCTATCTCCCTGGGGCCTTACACATATCAGGCAGGCACTTCATAAAGGCACATTGAATTGATTTGCATGACTGTTAATAACACAGTTCTCTAACCAGATAAGTAGTTCTTGATGTAACACATCTGTGGAGAGAGATTTCAAATTTTTATTTATTTTAAAGCCCTTTCCACAACAAAAAAAAAGCATAGAGAAGCATAAGTCTTGTATCAAATAAGTACTATTAAGCAAAACACATTAGCCATATGCAGAAATATATGTATGTCTCATTCTGCACCTTCAGTCCATTATCTGGTCTGTTGTAAGAGGTAGGGAGTAGTAGACGTTATCATCATATTGCATTGATCAACGATCTCCAGTTTTTCAGTTACTTTTTTCTTTATAATGTTATTATTGTATAATGTATTATCTTTTTGCTTACTTTGTTCTGTAGTAGCTTCACATAAATCTTCCCAGGTTTCTCTAAAATTGTCCCTTTTGTCATTTTTATAGCAAAATAATTTTCCATTATTTTTATACTATATTATTGGTATATTTTTAACATGAGCAATAACCTTGTGTCCAGGTTTTCCTCAAAAGCCCTTGACCAATACCCAACATCCCACGATCAAGAAAAGGCCTGATCTATTTATTCATATTTTTCATATTTTCAGGGCATGTTGTATTTAGCATCATCTAGTCGGGTGGTTCAGGTCCCCGTAGCTGTGTGCAGCCGACACCAGCACTGCCTGGATTGCATCTTGGCTCGAGATCCATACTGTGCTTGGTCCCAGAACCAGAACCAGTGTGTTTCTGCAGTGGACTATACTAACCACTCTGAGTAAGTCAGGGTACACCTTCCTAAAACCCATAGCCTGTAGACACTTATTAAATGCCTGCTGTTGCCTGGCCCAAGACTAGTTGTCATGGATATAAAGAAAAAACAAAAGCTTATATTGTAAATGTATTTTACTGATCCATTCCAAGAAAGGGAGAGAGAAAAAGATAAAAAGAATTCTAGAGAGAAACTTAGGAGAATGTTTTACTTAGCTTATGTTCCCATAACACTGTATGGTTTACAGAGGGTGTCTGCACAGCAGTCCTGGGAAGGAGAGAGAGTATTAATTATTAACTCCATTTTTTAACTGAGGAAGGAGGGAAAAAAAGGCTAAGTGACTCCTTGGGGTCAGATGCTAGTGAGTGTCAGGTCCAGGAGGGGGACATGAGAATCTTCTGATTCTCAAAACCATTTGCACTATCCGGTACAATTATTTGAGCACTCATAGGTGCTTCTAAGGATCTTGTGATTAGTGTCCACTCACAAAATACTCTGGAAGCTAAAGGTAAGGCATCAAGCTAGATTTGGAGGCAAGAAGACCTGATTGGAATTATTTCCCTATTTATGGGACTCTGGGGAAATCTTTGAATCATTGATGGTAGCATGATAACTTAGAACAGAAGGGACCTTTATGTCCCCAAATCCAATCCCCTCATTTGACTGAAAAGGACACAGAGGCCCAGAAAAATGGTGTCATAGTCCAGGTTCAGAAGGCAGCAAGTGGCCGACTCAGAACCACACCTGGGTCTCACCACTCCTGCTGAATTCTGCGTTCTGTCCCTTGTGCCACCATGAAGCACATTATGTCTCTGAAGGAAAAAAAGGACAAATGGATACTTTTTTCTGATTTTCTTTTTAGGGTTTTAATTCAGAATATTAAAAGTGGAGATGTTTCAGAGTGTCCTGAAGTGGGTAAGTAAAAACTTGGTTGTACCTGGTGTGAAATGCTCCACTTCTTCCAGTGGGCTGTCCTATCTGTCCTCTGTCTATTACTGTCCTCCTGGGTCCTCCTGGTTCCTCTGTCATTGTCCTCCTGGGTCTTCTGTCTATCACTGTCCTTTTGGGTCCTCTGTCTAATACTTTTCTAATAACTGTCCTCCTGGGTAACCAGAATTTAAAAGCAGGTGTGGAGAGGGTCAGGTCAAGCGCTGATGCTTCCTGATGCCAGTCCAGCTTGTGGGCACTATGGCACCACCTAGCTTCCTCGGAAGCACTGCGTCCAGAGCGGCAACTAGGGTGGGACCATATCAGATTTGTCCCAGGAGTAATATTCAAAAGAACACACATCGCTATTTACAAACCACTCTTCCTTTGTACATGTGCCCGTATAATCTTACTTTCCAACCCAGCCCTGTTTCCTAGGTCTTATCAATCCTTATGCAGTAGTCGGTTTGCCCCAGGTAGGTCTCTGGAGAATGGGCTGCCCTCATTCGCGGCTGTATTGCATTCTCACTCAGATTGTCCTCTGTGCCTCCCCTTTCATTCCCCACAACTGTCCTTGTTCCACTGTCACCATCGCGCCTTTCCCCAAGTACCATGTGAAAGAATTTCTAATTAATAGCTTTAACTTTACCATATTTCAGTGTACTCCAAAACCCGAGGGGGCTTATCTTGTATTAATAGATTGTGTTTCATTATTTGCACTCTGATTAAAGTTCTTCCTTTTCTGCTACTCTTCCCTTCCTGCTTGCTTTCAGACAGGCCCATTCAAAATGTCATTGTGGCAGCCGGGCAGAGCAGCCAGCTGAGATGCTCCCCGCTGTCCAACCTGGCCTCCACATTGTGGCTATTCAATGGAAACCGCCTCCAAGCAGAAGAAACAAAGTATCTTCTCTATGGCCAAGGATTGCTGGTGTTTAATATAACGGAGGCGGATTCTGGACGCTATGATTGTCAGTCGGTAGAAAAAGTCGGTGGGAGGGAGCTGTTCATCACTGTGGAAAGCTATGTCCTTAACCTTTGGTCTGAGAGTCTGGTGAGCTTAGTGAAAGGCAGCTCAGAGTGGCCTCAAGCCGAGACGGCCCCTCCGAGCTTTAAATCCGATTCCAGAAAATATAGAGACCCTGCCCACTGGGGAGCCCAGAACGAGAAGATCCTCTCCAAAATATTCATCTCCTTGTTTGCCTTTCTCTTTTTCTCCTTGTTGTCCTGGAATTTTGTCAAAGGGCTCGCGTGTCTGCGCTCGGCGGTCCAAGAAAAGGTCGCAAATTCAATAAAATTAGATAGCTTGGGAGAGCTTTCCTCGGAAACCGAGGAGTCAGGCCCTCGAAAGCAGGCGACCTTAGCCGTCAACAGCTCCTCCTCTCTGATGCCCCTTGTCCTCGCTTCCTCAGAAGGTGACTCTAGGAACGCCAGTGCCAGCAACAATGCCGCCCGGGTGCAGTGAGTGAATGGGACTGAGGGAGATGAGGGGACCTGGCCCCCCAGGGCGGAGTGGAGCAAGGAGGCCCCTGCTCCTCCACAAGGCACTAGCAAGCCGGGATTCATTTTCTGACACAGAGCCTGGTCTTTAAAACATCTTCAGATTTGCAAAAAATAAAAAAGAGGCAGAGATGAGAGAGAAAGAGAATTAAAAATGTTTTTCAGAGTTGGCTCCCAATCTCTGTTTTCTATCATCATGTCACCGAGTGGGGTTCATTGGGGAAATGACTGGTCTAGGGGGGTCTGGGTGCCAGTGCTGCCTCTAGCACTTAATGTGACACTGTAATACTATACTCCCAGAGACACGGCTTTCCCCCTTTTAAAAATATGGAGGATAATATTTGCAAGATTTCCTGAGAGTATTACTATGAGGCAAGTATTCTGTAAGTCTTCAGGTGGTAGAGAAGTGACCCGTGATGAGGGTCTGTACCTCAGAACTCTTGGGAACCACCAGGGGCCTTTCCCGAATTCTGTGGTTATAAAACAGAGGGAGGTTTTCACTGGCCTTCCCCAGAGAAGGCCTAGGACTTGTGGCTTGCCTTAGCTCAGCCTTAAAAAGGGTTAAAAAATGCTCTGTTCTGTTTCCTGTACACATAGTTCACATTCTCCCATTTTTGAGCCGCCTGGGAAGCAGATGTTTCCTAGTCTGTTCAGTGCCTGGGATTTTGATTGGGGGAAAAAAAGTGGGGCTGGCTGCCAGGGCCACAAACTTCTTGAAATAAAGACAAAAGGAAAGGAAAAGAGGAAAAAAGGCCACTTTCAACATACCTCTGCACTCGGCCGTCATAAACAGGTTTCTTGCATTGGAGGGAAATCGTACTTCTTTCTTCGTTTCTGAGTCACCCAGATCATTCTCTTAGAACACTGGTGTACCCGAGCCAGGGTTCTTGTGTACCATAACAAAGGCTGCCAAAATGGGAGCCCACTGACAAAACTTATTAAAAACAGCCATCACTGCTCTCAGTTCCTTCCCCTTTTCCCTCCTGTTCTCTGTTCCCCAGCTGTTCATTAACACATCCACAAAAGAGGAGTGGGAGAGAAAAAGGGCAGAAAGGGAGGGGAGCCCTGGCTGTTCCTCCTCAGCCTCACCACACAAATGGAAAGTTTTGTGCAAGCTGGAGAGATGGGAACATTGGAGCTATCCAATCAGATGACCTTAAAAAACACCACCGAACAATCGACAATTGCAGGGATTCCTCCAGAAACGTGGGGGCAGTGGCAAAAGAAATTGACTCGAAGCCATAGCTAGTGTCTGCGCCCAGAAAACGCCAAGCTGTCTGCCCGTGGGGCACATGCTGAGAGGCAGAGACCCAAAGGCCTTGTCAGGTGGGCGGGAGGTCCTCAGTGGGGTGGCACATGGAAGGGGAAAGGCGTGGGGAGAGTGAGGGAGCTCCATGATGGAGGCCGGTCCAGCGAGCACCTGCAGCGCTCACGGTACAGAGAGTGTGCCTGGGCAAGGAAGCTGGACACAGTCTGCCCTCATGGAGATCCAGGTTGGGGGGGCACAGCACAGACCTCAAGAGACAGAATTGTAGGACGAATAGATTGGAGGAGTGACGAGGAGAGATGGGCAACAGAGGCCTGAGAAAGGTGCTAGTGATCCATGTTTCTTGTGCAGCAAGAGAACTGTAGAAATATGTACACATATATTGTATTTAACATATACTTTAACATATTTAACATGTATTGGTCAACCTGCCATCTGGGGGTTGGGGGGGAAGGAGGGGGAAGGAGGAGAAAAGGTGGAACAGAAGGTTTTGCAACTGTCAGTGTTGAAAGATTACCCATGCATGTTTTGTAATTAAAAAGCTATAACAGTGGATAGAGCACCAGCCCTGCAGTCAAAAAGACCCGAGTCCAAATCTGGACTCAGGCACTTAACACTTCGAGGCTGTGTGACCCTGGGCAAGTCACTTAACCTCAGCCTCAGGGGGGGAAAAACTATAATTAAAAAAAGGTGCTAAGTCAGGATGGGACTCCAAAGAGATTCTTACAGGTTGATAAGATGAGCCCAGTTTAATGAGATGTAATTTAATGGGAATAAATGTAGATTACTATACCTTCACAAGTACAGGGAGTATCATTAACTGGGCAAAATAGTATAGAAAAGTGGATACAGAGTAATTTGGGGGATAAGTAGGGTGATGAGAAATATTTTTGAAGAAACTTGGGTGAGCCTTGAAGGATGTTAGGGATTCTCTTAGCAGAGGTGCATAGAAAGACTATTCCAGGCCAGGGAGACAGAAATTGCAAACACATGAAGGATGGAGATGGAACGCTATGTACAGGGACCAGTAATTAGGTTGGTCTGGCAGGAACATAAGCTTCATAAAAAGAAATAATGTAAAAATATGAAGGCTTTATATGCCAGTTTTATCGTGGGGGCCAGCAGGGAGTGATGTGCTTTAGGGAAATCAATTTTAACAGCTATGTGGAGAAGGTGGAGAAGAGGAAAGCTGAAGATGGGGAAATCAATTAGGAGTCTCATAATAGGCCAAATGAGAGGTAATGAGATTAAGGTATTAATGTCAGTTATGGAAAGGGGAGGGATGCAGAGATGTTAAGAAATAGAGCTAACAAGATTTGGCAACTATTCAGATATGGAGAGGTGAGGAAGAGGAAGGCATGGGCGACTCCTGGTTTGTAAATCTGGGTGACAAAGAATGATGCTGCTCTCCACAGAGAGAGGCAATATGGGAGGAAAGGTATGGTTTCTGTTTTGGACACGAGTATGTGAGCTCTGGGGCAGAAGCCAGAGGGCCCTGCTATCAAGGAGCTCATCTTCGGTGGGGGGGAAGAAGCTAAAGGAACTTTGCTCTGGGAAGTCTAGGTGAGTGGAACAAAAGGGCAGATGGTCAACTCGTCATGTCCATAGGCAAGACTGGGGCCAGGGAAAAGGAAGGAGCTTGAATCTGAAAAGCCATGGGCCGTACAGAGGGACAGGAGCACAGGGAGCTGGTTGTCTGGCCTTGAGACCATAGATGGGGCTAGGTATAGATAAGTAGGGGGTGGGGCATGGGGCATCTCAGAGGAGGTGGAGAAACAGGCAGAAGGAAAACCAGAGGAAAAAATGACAGACTCAGGGAGGGGAGAGTGTTTGAAAAAAAAGAGAGGGACAAGCATCAAGACTACAGGGAAGACTGAGAAAAGAGATTGCTGGCATCCAGGTGGTGCAGAGGAGGCTGAGGGTGGTGCAGTTCTGAGCAGCCGGAGGCCAAACTGATGAGAAGCTCACACTATGTCCAGCATCAGTGTGGGGAGCCCTTTGGAGGCCACCAGGCTGCCCAAGAGGGAGCAAATTAAGTCCCCCCAGGTCAGAAACAGAACCAATCAAAACCCCATGCTGATTATTTGACGCTTTGGGCCTATGAGTTGCCACTACGCTTCCACATTGGCTACAATAGAGAAAACCTGAATCAACCCCCAACTTTTGTAACGTGCCAGATGCCATCCTAGATAATCTCAGCCCTGTGGGACACAACACACAGACGCGCACAAACACATAGATAAAACACATCTGGATAAAAGCAAGGTCATTTCAGGGCAGAGGTACCAGCAAACAGTTTGGGATGTTGGGGCAGGCTTCATATGGAAGAGGGTGTTTGTACTAAGGTTTGCAGAAGGGATTTTAAGAGGCGGAGGTGAAGGAGAGCATTCCAAGCACGGAGAATTGTGAATGCAAAGGAAGCCAGAGAGAATATGGGGAGGGAAGAGAGAGACAGAGAGAGACAGAGAGACAGAGAGAAAGAGAGAAAGAGAGACAGAGAGAGAGAGAGACAGAGAGAGAGAGACAGAAAGAGAGACAGAGAGAGAGACAGAGAGAGAGAGAGAGACAGAGAGAGAGAGAGATAGAGAGAGAGAGACAGAGAGACAGAGAGAGAGACAGAGAGAGAGACAGAGAGTCAGAGACAGAGACAGAGAGAGACAGAGACAGAGAGAGAGACACAGAGACAGAGAGAGACAGAGAGAGAGACACAGAGACAGAGAGAGAGAGAGAAAGACACAGAGAGAGAGAGAGACAGAGAGATAGAGACAGAGACAGAGAGAGAGAAAGAGAGAGGGGGGAGGGAGAGAGAAAAGGAGAGAGAGGGGGGGAGGAGGGAGAGACACAGAGACGACAGAGAGAGAGACACAGAGACAAAGAGAGACAGAGAAAGAGAGACAGAGAGAGAGACACAGAGAGAGACACAGAGAGAGACACAGAGACAGAGAGAGAGAGAGGAGAGAGAGGAGAGAGAGACAGAGAGAGACAGAGAGAAAGAGGAGAAAGAGGAGAGAGAGGAGAGAGAGACAGAGAGAGACAGAGAGACAGAGAGACAGAGACAGAGAGAGACAGAGAGAGAGACACACACACAGAGACAGAGAGAGAGAGAGACAGAGAGAGACAGAGAGACAGAGACAGAGAGAGAGAGACAGAGAGACAGAGAGAGAGACAGAGAGAAAGA